>NC_043019.1:27632096-27654596 GCF_006345805.1 Octopus sinensis | reverse complement strand
GAAAGCAGCCATCCCCAACCTTTTTTGCACTAGGGACTGGTTTCATGCCAGACAATGTTTTCACAGACTGGGGGATGACATGCACAACAAAACACTTTTAAGTGTATAATATATAATTTAATCATTACATATAACCATATTACGCATGTGCACGCACACACACACACACACACACACACACACACACACACACACACACACACTCATACATGCACACACACTACATATATAATTCAAAAACATCGTGAAGACTGTGTCAATGAAATAGAAATAAAATTTTTTAATTTATTCTTTGAGTGGATCTCAGTACCAAATTATCCATGACCCAGTACTGGGGTCTGCAGCCTGGTGGCTGGGGATCCCTGATGAAAAAGATAGATGGCAAATAACTGATGAACATTAAGTTTGCAGAAGAGGATTGTTATGGTAGAAGATGACTAATGAAAAGTCATGAGGAAAATGGCAAAATGACTAAAATCTCATCTAATTGACCCTTTGAGATTAGGTTAAGTGAGATGGAGATTACTGGAGGTATCACTGTGTTTTAGTCATGAATAATCCACAACAGTATGGAACATAAGCATTAAAGAAACAGGAATGATGAAGACTGGAACTGCAATAGCCTGGTGCAGAAAAAGGATGTTGTATATCTTGGTTAAAATGATTTCACTTAAACTAAGGAGTGTCAAAATACTTGCCTAAGGAATAAACAAATTCCACTCGAGCGAATTTGGAATACAATCGAAATAAAATAAAAACTGAAATAATTTGTTAATCTGCCATTTTATCTTTTTATATTATTTGTTTATGTTAACCCTTTATGTTAATTATTCATGTTGATCTCTCATTAACAATTCATTAATCTTTCAAGTTACTGATTAATTTTTGTTTTTCCTATTCAATTTTCATGCTTGCCTTTCTTTCCTTCCTTCTTTCCTTCTTTCTTTCTTTCTTTCTTTCTATATTCTTTCTTTCTTTCTTCCTTCCTTTCCTACTTTCTTTCATTCTCTTTTCTTCTTCCTTCTATTTTTCTTTCTTTTATTTCTTTTTCTCCTTCTCTCTTTCTTTTTCTTCGCTTACCATTTATTTCTGTTCTCGTCTGCCCATGCAGTCTCCTGCGGATGGGGTCGATTCCGATGTGAAGATGGCAGTTGTATTGATTCCTTGTTGAAGTGTGATGGGGTGAATCACTGTAAAGATGGCAGTGATGAACGCTACTGTTTTAAGACCTCCACAGTATATCCAGGTAAACTGAAGCACAGCCAGTGTTTAATCACTGAGCTACCATGTTGTTAGAGGCACCTTCTTAGTGAAAATTATCTGTGTCATAGATTTTGTCACGAATGCACTGCTTAACTGAAATATTGATATATGATGACAGAGTAGCTTTTTATCCTTCCCACCAAAGCACTTGCCTATCCTTAAGGTACCTGACAGAAAGATAATTTAGGAAATAACCCAAGGTAATGTTAAAAAACTTGTAAGGAGACTTTATCACAGAAGTTGTAGTTTTTAAGGTATCTCTCTAACTTTGTAACACTACATCCTTAGGCACTTGTTAATCCCATGATTAAATTTCATGGTCATTCCCATAAGTATGTTAATTATTCACACAAAATTGATATTTTCTGTTTCTGCAATACTTTTTTGTTATCTTCTGTGGGAACAGTTTTCATATGCCCCACTAAAAGTATTTGATTGTGGCTCTTTAAAGAAATATTTGATGAAATATGTGAAAATATTTTTAATCTGTAAAAAGTATCACTTGGGTTGTCTCCAATAGTTACAGTATAAGGAGAAGCATTTTTTTTTTTTTTTTTGGAAGCCAGGGATAAACCTGCTTTCTGCAGTTAATAATAATAAAATTTTAAGTGGACTTATTCACTTTTTGCATTCTAAGGGTTAAGGATATGATTATGAAATGGACAACAATTTTAAGGTACCTTCCTTAAGCACTTACACTTTTCACAAAAGTACCTGCCAGTGAAGCACCCTTTAAAAAGGTTCACTGCAGATCTTAACACTAAAATGCTAATTGTTAAGGCACATTTTATGTGACAGCCATACCTTCATAAACTTTATTTTACCAAGCTATATATCGGAATAACACTTTTCTCTAATGATCCTATTATTAAGATACTTTTAAAGTTTGAAGCACTTATTACTAACACCACTACACAACCTTTCTTAGGCATTAATGTAAGATATTCATTCCCAAATTGTCTGCTATTTATGTATTTTTTCCCATGGCACCTCACAAGGAATCACTCATTATCAAGATTTTGTCAACACAGTCTTAAAATACTTAAAGAATGCTAAGGTACACATCAACATCTGTTATTAAGCTGCTGATTAGTGACATATCACCTTCCACTGAGGAAATGTTGCCAACACCTCTGGTTTCAATACACATCTTAAAGACTCCGCCGGTTACGACGACGAGGGTCCCAGCTGATACGATCAACGGAACAGCTTGCTCGTGAAATTAACGTGCAAATGGCTGAGCATTCCACAGACACGTGTACCCTTAACGTAGTTCTCGGGGATAATCAGCGTGACACAGAGAGTGACAAGGCTGACCCTTTGAAATACAAGTACAACTCATTTTTGCCAGCTGAGTGGACTGGAGCAACGTGAAATAAAGTGTCTTGCTCAAGGACACAACGCGTCGCCGGGAATCGAACTCACAACCTTACGATCATGAGCCGAATGCCCTAACCACTAAGCCACGCACCCTCACCCTTCAATACACAACTAACCAATCAGTAGGACTCAGTTTGTTCTTCCCGAAAGCAGTTCTTCAAATCTTCCAGCTTAAAGTGGTGCTCCTGAAGGCAGTTCTCTTCCACATTCGTATCAGTAATATCCTTCCATTATAAACTTATTCTTTATTAAAATTATATGCAGACGATCCCACCCCAAACCATATACTGAGTACTTATCTAAAAAACGATTTTAAACATTTCATTCAAGGAGCCAGTTAAGTCACCCTATCAAATGGTAATATTTGTAAAGGCAGTGAGCTGACAGAAATGTTAACATGCTAGGCAAAATGCTTTAGCGGTATTTCGTCTGCCATTATGTTCTGAGTTCAAATTCTGCCAAGGTCGACTTTGCCTTTCATCCTCTCGGGCTTGATAAAATAAGTACCAGTTATGCACTGGGGTTGATGTAATCGACTTAATCTCTTTGTCTGTCCTTGTTTGTCCCCGCTATGTTTACCCCCTTGTGGGCAATAAAGAAATAGATATTTGTAAAACAAAGTCAGCTAAATTTTACTCCCATTTCCTCTGTTTCTACAATCAATAACTGAAACATCACTATTTTTTAGGATTTAAAATTGAATATATATTGTCCAGAAGTTTCGTATAACGTTGATTGTACATCTGCTAAGATATTGAAGGTGTTTATTAATACAGACAAAGTTTGTATACTTCATATATGTGAAATTGTAACCGTTTGTTTCTGGGTTCAGACCTACTGTGTAGCATCTTGGGTACACTCTCACACACACGTGTGTCTGCGTACATGTTTACGTTTATGCCACTTAAAGCTAGTGTTGTTGATGCAATGGGATCTTTTCCGTTTGGGTGCCAATTTTCAATTTCTTCAATTTTTCTTCCAATTGATTTCATATTTGGTGTGTTGGTGTAGTTTTGTGTGCTCATAATTGACATGAAATTCATTTTCGCCATAAATCAATAAATAAAGAGTTAATAGTCTTTAAAGTTCGGAAATTTTGGGTAATTTTAGCCAATCGAAAGACACAGACATTTTGCACTTATTAAATGCTTTTTAAAAAATGAGGTTTGAAATGCGATAAAAACAATAAGCTTCAAATCACTCACCAAAATTTTTTCTAGCTTTTCGTATGAATTCCTGTGTGGAGAATACAAATTCACAAAAATTTTCTGAGAATTCCATATAATAAAAAAATTTTCTGGAAAAAGTGAATTATCTCATGAGAATCAGCGTGGAAAATTACATCAATACATCAAATTTTAAAATTTTCACTAAACTTTAAAATTTCCAAAGGTGCAGTCAAACAGAATGTAACATAGCAGCTCAACAAATAGATAAGGATAAAAAAGAAAGTACCGAACTTTAAAATAACTTCTGAATAAATATTAAGAAAATAAATTTATCTTTATTAGATAATATTGATTTTGTTCTATAGTTTGAAGCGCGAAACTTCAAAAGTGGGGAGGAAGGTATTATTTTATGAATATACAAACAAGGTTACAAATATCAATTTTAGTGTATTTTCCACGTGTCACAAGAGAATATAGAAGTTTTTCTGTCTGATTGGCATTAGAATCTAAACAGCATATCTTCTTACAGAGGTTGTGAGCATATGTTGTAAATGGATAGCAATGCATACAGAGAAAAATAACGAGGATGTTTGATCATTGACTCACTCATAGACAGTTATCAAGTTTCAATATAAAATATTAGTGAAAATTCGGTTTACTTAAATGAGCTTATAGGAAACATATTGCACATGTGTTGTATTTGTACAAGCCAACTGGATAATTCATGTATTGTATAAGCAATATAAATTATTAATGTACATAACCTGGTAGACGGAGGTAAAGTGATTTCATGTTTCGTTCAGCTAAAACGTGCCTTATGTTGAGACTAATTGAAAGAAAGTAAAAATACTGTTGAAGGTTCTGATCGAAGAGAGCCAGGACCCAAGCAGATCAAGATGCAGGTTATCGAGGACAAACCAAAACGATAAACAAAGAGAACATCTCTGAAACATCCAAAATGCCTGAAAGTTTACTGATCTCTAATGAGTTAACAAAACTAATGAAAATACCAAAACGTCGCCAAATTCGGCCCCTTCTAAATTGCAGGGGACACCTGCAATCAATAAGGATAAATCTAAACGAAAGGTACTGAAATCCACATAAAGATGAATATTTAATAACAGGGGTGAATTATACAGATGGTGAGTCGGCCAAAGTACGAATAGAAACACACACAGGTGTCAGAGAAGGGTTTGCATGATGTCTGTCTAAGATGCAAATGTGATATATGAGCAAGTGAAGCTTGTGCTAGTGCATGAGTGTGCAAAAAGCTCGAAGACGTGTATAATGTGAACATGGTACGGACAAGTTGGATTGCAGAAAAGACTTATTCTATCGGTCTTCTTTGCAGAACTGCTAGGTCATGGGGACGTAAACAAACCAACACATTGGTGGGGACAGACACAAAAACATACACACACACACACACACACAAAATCTACAAACACTCACAAAAACTGTACACACATACACACACACAAGGTGCATTCAGGAAGTTTCAGGAGAGACATTTATTAATTTCAAAGAAGAGAGAAAAAAACTCTAATCTCCTTCAAAATAGGATCCTCTGACTTCAATTCATTTATTGTAATGCTTCAGCCACTTCGTGAAGGCCCCATGGAAGGCCTCCAAAGTGAACGTGTCCAGGACTCTTCTCACAGCTTCATTCATTTTCTTCAGCTTAGGGAACAACCAAAAGTCCCAGGAAGCAAAGTTTGGGCAGCAGGGAAGGTGAGGGACTGTTTTCATGCCCCACTTTGTCGAGTCGATGGTTACCAGAATGGATTAGTGAACTGGCGAATTGTTTGGGTGTAGATGTTCTGGCCTTTTTGTGGCATAATTTCTTCCTAAACTCCTTCAAAACCACCACAAAGTATTCTTTGTTGACCGTCTGGCCAGAGGGAATCCAGTGGATGTTGCTGTCAAAAAATCGGGTTCATCGTGAGCTTCCCAATGGATTTGCATTGCCTGGTTTCTTTTGCTAATGAAAAACAGATGCTCAGCTCATACAAGTTAATCAACAAGCAACTCGGAGCACTTCATAGCTTTCTGTAGTGTTTCTGCCCAGTTTAACACGAAACTTCATTGCATAGTGAGCTTCCATATTGTCTTCATTCCCCAACTGTATTCTACAAACTACGCAGCTGTAGCAAGCAGTGTTTAGCAGGATGTATTCAAAGTGTTGTTACGGCCCTCTCCCTTCAATCTGGAATAACAAAATGTATAGTAATGATACATTTATTTCTTTATTACCCACAGGGAGCTAAGCCTAGAGAGCCAAACAAGGACAGATAAGGGGATTAAGTCGATTACATCGACCCCAGTGCGTAACTGGTACTTATTTAATCGACCCCGAAAGGATGAAAGGCAAAGTCGACCTCGGCGGAATTTGAACTCAGAACGTAACGGCACGTTGGATGTGTCTGAACATTGAGAAAAACAATGTCGAGGACTACATCACATATGCTGGTAGAGTAAGCAGGGAATGCAAGAAGTTTAAGTTGGTACCGTCCAGGTCCTCGAATGAGGCAAGGAGCCTGGTCTGGCAGGAAAGTTTATAATTGATAATAAAAGTAAGAAGCTTAGTGCCTCATTTTTGTTATTGAATTATGAAAAATGTAAGAGGTTTGTTGCCTCGTAAATGAATTTTGGTATTCAGTTGTGAAAAATGTAAGAGGTTTGTTGCCTTGTGAATGAAGTATAAAAGAGCAATGTCCTCGGGTAAGCAGCAGTCGGCAGGCGTTGCTTGTTGCCCTCATTTTTCATCATTTTCATTTGTCATTTCATAACATTATGTCTATGTCCAGCCCGTAGCTTCCCATCTATGTAAGGCCATTATGGCCAATATAATGAATAAAAGAGGTTTAAGCTAGACGAACTAGCGCCAGATATGTTCAAATGCCTGATTTTTATACAGGAACTTACTGCCGAAAAGACGCAAGAGTTAGAATTAGAATTCTCGCAAAGCTGGAACGAAACCGGGATGTAACCTACAAGTGTCAGAAGAATGTGAAAAGATAGTCAAATTAAGACGCAACACAGGGGAAATTGAACGTAAAGCTTGTTTCCATGTAAAGCAAGTGCGAAATAAAGATAAAGTGTTTTCTAAAAAGCACGACAAAAATCAGGAAATAAATCCATGTTTTGCGTGTGGAGGTATACACCTGAGGAAAAAATTGTCCATTAAAAAAAATCGGAATGTTTTCGTTGTGGAAATATAGGATGAATAAAGACGCGCTGTAAAACGAAAATGACAAAGTGTCAGAACGAAAGAAAAAGAATAAATAGTAATTCATCAGAAGAAATTGATAATATAACGATGAGAATATTCGTGAAGGTGAGAATCAGAAATACAAGTATTAGGAATGCAATTGGACACTGGTAGTGATATCGCCATTATAAACGAAAAGACGTGGATTTCCACGTCTTTTCGTTTATAATGACAAATGAAAATGATGAAAAATGAGGGCAACAAGCAACGCCTGCCGATTTCTGCTTACCCGAGGACATTGCTCTTTTATACTTCATTCACAAGGCAACAAACCTCTTACATTTTTCACAACTGAATACCAAAATTCATTTACGAGGCAACAAACCTCTTACATTTTTCATTAATTCAATAACGAAAATAAGCCAAAATTAATTAAATCTAATCTTCCCGTAACACGTGGTGCTACGGGAAAAAGTTTATATTTCTTCGGTGAATTCGTATGTAATATAATATTTCAAGGTCAAACGAAAAAGGAAAAGATATATGTGTTAAAAAGTTCACTTAATTTATTCGGTATAGAGAGGATGGAACTATTCAAATTGTGGGATACGCCCATAAGTGTTGTGTGGAAATACAGTTGGGTCAGTCAAAGATTCAAATGAGTCCGAAGGACTAAAACTAAGCAAAAATTTTTTTTTAATATTTCCAGATGTTTTTTTGGTGGGGGAGAAGAACTGGGTTGTTCTAGAAAAACAAAAGCTAAGATCGCTGTAAAACAAAGTGAGACACCGGTCTTTAGGCCAAAACGGAATGTACCGTTTGCAGCAATAGACCACAAAGAACTGGAAATATTGGAAAGTCTTGGTATAAGTGAAAAGACGGACCACTCAAACTGGGCGGCAAAAGAAGAATAACAAACTCAGAGTTTGTGCAGATTTTTCAACAGGGTTGAATGATTGTTTAGTCGCACATAGCTACTCGTTGCCGAGCCTGGAGGAAGTGTTTGCAAAATTGAATGGAGGGAAATTCTTCTCAAAATTAGACCTTTCGGAGGCATATCTACAAATACAAGTAGAAGGAAAATGCTTGTATTTATTAACAATTAACACTTACCGTGGCTTATTTAAATTTAAATGGTTTCCCTTCGGTGTAAAAGTGGCTCCTGCCATATTTCAGCAAGTAATGGATGCAAATGCTGAGTGATTGTGATTTCGTTGTCGCCTATCTAGACGATATTTTAATAAAGAGTGACCCACAAGAACAACACTTTGAACATGTTAAAAGAGTATTAGGGAAAATAAGCGAATACGGGTTCAAGTTAACAGAGGAAAATGTGAGTTCTTGTTGAATAAAATCAAATACTTAGGTCAAGTTATTGACAAAAAAGGAAGAAAATCAAATCCTTCAAGTGGATGGCGATAAAGAATATGCCCACATCGAAAATATAACTATGCTGTAGGCATTTTGGGGTTTGGTAAACTATTACCAAATCTACATTATTTCATTCAATTTGCCATCAAGGCATTACATAGAAGTAGTAGCTGCGGGCTGGACAATAACATTAATGAGATGAATGATGAAAAAAAATGGTACTAATGAAGGAAGGCAGAAGACGCCCACCGATCTCTGCTTCTCTAAAACATTTTTCTTTAACAAACCATACAATTTTAGGTAATAAACCGCTTACTAATATTCCATGTGGACATAAGGTCCTTACAACGAGGCACTAAGCCTCTTACCAAAAATAACACAATGTTCTTACAAATGAGACACTAGGCCTCTTACAGTTTCTCTTATGGGCCATATGCCCTTTCAGTACGAGGCACTCAGCCTCTTGATTTTTACTATTTTCCGCCCCACCGGCACCCGACCAAGCTCAAAGCGTCACTTAAACACTCCGATAAGCCAGGCTAGGGCGCCTTAATTGGAAGCGGAATACATCTTCTTGGAAGGAATTTCTTACCTTGAAAAGATCCGTGTCTGAGATGACCTCTACAGCTACCTGCGGAGGCCATCCAGGATCTTTAAAGCAGGTTATGTTTCCACTCCCCCTGGCAAACCATTTTGTAAACTTTCCCACCACCTTTCCCCAGCGGAAGAAGACCAAAAATTCCTCCTCCACATGGGTCGAGGCCACAACTTCCACCGTCGGTGACACAATTTCCACTGACGGGACTTCGGAACATGCCAGCAGTGTATTAAACGCCGGCACAGTCCCGTTTTTCTTCTTTTTTCTCACCTTTGCTACGGGAGGCTGTAGTTCCTCCGCTTTGATCGGAGGATCTTCCTTCCCACCCGCAGCCTTGGGGTCCTTCGGTGGGCAACCATTGTTGGCCTCATTCTTCCTTTTACCCCCCATTTTGGGGGGGGAGGTCTCCCCTGCCTCCATCTCTCCCTCCGATGGAGGAGGTGGGGGTTCTTCCATAACTACTGTTCCAGGACCTTACTTTGGTCCTGGGGACAGTTCTTTTTAATGTGGCCTGGTTCCAGGCACAGGTGACACTTGGGGGAGCGTCCCTCAAGAATCAGCGGATACCTACAACCAGCCATTCTCAGAAAATCTGGAAACACCAGATTCTTGGCTGATTGGGTCCACAGGGTCAAAATCGCTTTTGATCCCACCCAAATAGCCGCAGGCAAAATTTTGACATTGAGGAGCCTGGCTCCGCTACCACCCAGACCCCGGCGGATAGTGTCTTCTATCCACTCGGGTTCTATCCCGGGTAGCAACCCGCAGACCCAAGCGTGGGGAGAAACAATATCTCTTCGCCCTCTAGGGCTGACTCGCAAAACTACCCTGTTTGGGCGGGGTAATTTCTCACTCCAACACCTTATCAGATTTCTTTGCCATGTTTTTGAGTTCAAAAAAGTCAACACAAGTTTTTAAAAAAGTTCGCAGAAAAAACAAAAAGAAGACAGAAGAAAGAAGGAAGACAGTTCAAAACACAGCAGAATTCCGGCCGACAGTACTCCTGGCCTAGAGTAATCCACCAGCAGGAACAGAGCTCCATAAATTGGTACAATTCCACGAATTTCACAACTTTTTGGTAAAATTCAAAATTTTTGGGTAAAATTCCACGAATTTCACAACTTTTTTGAAGGTGAGACACACCCCCAAAGCAATTCACCTTAAGTGAACAATAATGCTCAACTGCAAGCCGACAAATGTCTAGAATCCAGTGAGGACTTCTTGCCGGGGAAAAAATATTACACAACAAACCCCCACTGGATCCAAAAAAACAAAAGCCTTACCTTACAGTTGAGCTCTTTTTGTCAATAATTCGCAGCTACAAAATAGCGTGCGACTTCCTTAGTTCCATGAACAACACTTACCAAATCTACATTCCAAACGTACATTATGTAAAGGCCCCACTCAATGATCTGTCGAAAAAGAATACAAAATGGTGTTGGACGGATAAGTGCCAGAAGGCATTCAATGAATTGAAAAGTATTTCAACGTCTGACCTACCATTGACACATTTTAATCCAAAGTTGGAAATTATACTGGCTACAGATGCAAGTGAGTACGGTATAGGAGCCGTACTTCTGCATAAATATGACGATGGTAGTAAAAAGATTATGGCTCATGCATTAAGGTCATCATAGCCAGCTGAAAAAAATCATAGTCAGATAGAAAAAGAGGCGTTGGCAATCATATTTGGTGTCAAGAAGTTCCATAGCTTTATCCATGGAAGACGTTTCTGTTTGCAAACAGACCATCGCCAGGAGAGTTTGAGTCATCTAAATGAATTAATAGATAAATGAAAAGATGACTAAATAAATGATTGAACAGACGTTTTCTTTTCTCTGTTCTTATTCCTAAACACCTCCGTTTATCTCTATTTTCTTTCCTTCGTAGAAACACTGTCTGCTTTCTAACTGCGTCCTTTTCCGATTTCTGTTGATATATCCCAGCCCAAACTATATAAATGATGAATTTTACTGTCACATTTATATTTTTAAAATGACTTAACTGAAGATGTTCCGTAAGAGATTATTTGTTTCTATGTTGCATAATGATCTGAAACACATGTATTAAATGCATTCAAAAATCAATATTTAGTTTGACTTCATTATTATTATATGCTGTACGACTCTAAGCCATTCCAAGTTAACCTGTCCTTTCTTCATTCACACGGATAAACATATATGTAAGTGTGTGTATGTATGTATGTATGTATGTATATGTATGTATTTATTTTCTTGTTTTCCTTTTGTTTACAATTTCCAAACTGTTAATATTGAAATATTCTTCCCAATCATATAAGAGAATGGAAGGTAAACTACACATCGAATGTCATCCAATTTAGCTGTCAATTTTTCCTGTTTAAGTCAACATAATACGCAGACATTTCTCTTTCACATCTCATAAACATCTTTTACTGTCTTGCTTCAAAAGCCTGTATTGTATAATATTTAGGTCTGTGCCACTGGAACCAGTATCGCTGCAATAACGGACAATGCATTGACATGAAGCAAAAATGTGACCGAATCAAGCAGTGTTCAGATGGCAGTGACGAACAGTACTGTAAAGAAATAGTTACTGTACCAGCAGGTAAGAACAACACACACTTGCATTATCTTCAATAAGCTTAATAATCCAATACACACATATACATACCGATATATATATATATGTGTGTGTGTGTGTGTGTGTGTGTGTGTGTGTTGTGTGTGTGTGTGTGGTGTGTGTGTGTGTGTGTGTGTGTGTGTGTGTGACCTCGTGTGTACCGTTGGCAATTTTTTTTCCTCTGTCTTCCCTTCTCTGGATCTTTCCTTCTCCTATGTTTCCGACGAAGAGCTCCGCTCGAAACGTTAAACCCTCCTTCTTTCCTTCTTTCCTGAGCGTCCAATAATACTATATTTGTTCCACGTCCTCGCGTTGTTGTGTTTTTTTTTGTGCTTTCTTGTTTGTATTAACTTTATATATATATATATATATATATATATATATATATAATATATATATATATATATATATATATATATATATATATATACCTGGAAACACACACACACATCTTTCATAAAATTTCGCACATGTTACACCCATTGAAATCAACATGGTTATCCCGACCATAGCTACACTTCCACCGCCAACACTACCACCCTCTCTACCGACGCCACCACCACATCAGCTTCTAAACCTACTTGTTTTTTTTATTTTTCCCTGCTTTCTCCCAGGTAATTGCAACTGGCATCAGTTCCAGTGTGATAATGGTCAATGTATTGAATCCTACTTAAAGTGTGACCGAATATGGCATTGCCAAGACGGCAGTGATGAGCAGCATTGTTCCAAACCAAACCAAAAAGCAGGTAAAAAAAAAAACGGATTCGACGTTATAAGTTTTCAGCGATTTTTATTTTCAGTGATTTCGCAACAAAAACCTGTTTCCGGTAGCTTGTCTTCGCAAAGGCTTTTAACTAGTTTTTGTATTTTCTAAGTTTAGTGCATAGGTACGTGGTTTAGAGGTTAGGGTGTTGCACACGCACACACATACATACATACATACATACATACATACATACATACATACATACATACATACATACATACATACACACATACATGCATACACACATACATACATACATACATACACACATACATACATACATATACATACATACATACATACATACATACATACACACATACATGCATACACACATACATACATACATACATGCATACATACATACATACATACATACATACATACATACATACACACATACATACATACATACATACATACATACATACATACATACATATAAACATACATACATACATACATACATACATACATATAAACATACATACATACATACATACATATAAACATACATACATACATACATACATATAAACATACATACATACGTACATACATACATACATACATACATATAAACATACATACATACATACATACATACATACATACATACATACATACAAACATACACACACACACAAACACACACACACACACACACAAATATATATATCATGGACTCTCCCGTCGTTAGGCGACATATGAGGGTCGGCAATTTCTTGCCGGACAACCACACAGAAGATTTGTTTACAGTGATCTAACGTTTGTGCTGCAGATAAGCTCACTCTCTCTATCAAATCGACATTACCTGTACAGGTGTAACGGGTGCCACATGTCAAATAACGAAATGATCGCAGAGCAACGTGAAATGAAGTGCTTTGCTCAAGAGCACAATGCAACGCCCGGTCTGGGAATTGAAACCACAATCTCGTAATTGTGAGTGCAACACCCTAACCACTAAGCCTTGCGCCTTCACACACACACACACACACACACACACACACACACACACACACACACACACACGCACATACACGCGCGCACACACACACGCGCGCGCACACACACCACACACACACACACACACACACACACACACACACACACACACACATATATATATACACACACACATACATACAGATATATACAGGGT
Source organism: Octopus sinensis (assembly GCF_006345805.1). Classification (NCBI taxonomy): domain Eukaryota; kingdom Metazoa; phylum Mollusca; class Cephalopoda; order Octopoda; family Octopodidae; genus Octopus; species Octopus sinensis. The sequence continues at coordinate 27,641,075 of NC_043019.1, read as the reverse complement.
GCATAAGATATTTGAGGACATATTTATGTTTATAGAAAAAGAAACAGATATATAATAACAGGTAATAATTTTATTGATCAAAAAATGCTATGAGGATAAAAATAATCCTTCTTTTCTATAATGTTATTCAATAAAGCCACTTTCATCTTCACCAACTGCTTCTATATGAGATCTAAATCATCTACATGCTTGAATCAAGTGGTCCTGGTTCATTTTAGACATTACTCTGACTGTGGCAGCTTTCAAAAAATCTTTGGTGTTATGGGTGTGTTCATTGACCTCTCTCTCAACAATGTTCCACTTGTAATAGTTCAATGGATTGAGATCTGGGGAATTAGGAGGCCAAATGTTAGGGGGTTATGTGATCATAAAAATTTTCAGCCATCCATTCCTGTGTTACTAGAGCCATGTGTGATAGTGCAAAGTCTTACTGAAATACATATGGCCTTCCATTGAATACACTGTCTATCCAGGGCTTAACCATTATTTCCAGGACCTCAATGTAGGTAAGGAAGCATCACATGTCCTTCATTGCTGACAACTCCTAAAACCATGACAGTTGCAGGAAATTTTGTATGCATAACACTTGGAACTTTAGAAGGGTCTGCACTTAACCATTTGTCATTTCTTCTGTTAACTTTTTGATCTTGGTCGAAGTTTTTTCGTTTGAGAAAAACCAAATCAAATCTTCTGCTGGATTTTTCAGATTGTTTAAGACGAAATACCGCTAAGCATTTCGCCCGGCGTGCTAACGTTTCTGCCAGCTCGCCGCCACGTATCTGTTTCTTTATTACCCACAAGGGGCTAAACATAGAGGGGACAAACAAGGACAGACAAACGGATTAAGTCGATTATATCGACCCCTGTGCGTAACTGGTACTTAATTTATCGACCCTGAAAGGATGAAAGGCAAAGTAGACCTCGGCGAAATTTGAACTCAGCTCGCCGCCACGTATATAGTATAGTTTTACTGATCATGTATCTTGTAGTTTAGAACTTATTTTTGTGTCAGTTGGAACAGATCGACACCTGATTTTTTTTTTTTTTTTTTAAGTTATTCATATGCACAGGTGGCTGTGTGGTAAGTGGTTTCCTTCCCACCTACGTGTTTCCAGGTTCATACCCACTGCGTGGTTTCTTGGACAAACGCCTTCTATTATAGCATCCAGCCAACCAAAACCCAATGAGTAGATTTGATAGACGGAAACCAATAGAAGCCCGCTGTGTGGGGTGAGTGTGTGCATGTCTGTCACTGTTTGCCCCTCCACCCTCCCCAACACCCGCTTTAGGTCTGTTTACGACACCATAACTTAACGGTTCGGCTAAGGTGACCGATATGATAAGTACCAGGCTTCGTTCGAGTAAGGCGATGCCCCAGCTTGGCCGCAGTCCAATTGCTGAAACAAGTAAAAGAGAAAAAAATAAAAGAAATAAAAGATATTTGCTCCAACATGGCCACAGTCATTGGACTGAAACATAAAAGAATATGTAAACTTAATATGGGATTAAAGCAGAGTGATTTCCCTTGATTAAATATTGCTCTCGTGTTATTAACTTTTTAACTTATAAGGATTTTTTTATATCTTGTGTTCAATTCATTGAAAGCGTGGAGAAGAATTTCAAGTGAACATAAGTTAGAAAAGGTAGGCAAACGCATATATTATAAAAGCTGTATACTTCGCTGTTTTGATTTAAGATATTTATTATGCAGAAGCGTATTTACAAAGAAAATAATATTCCATGGTTAATGAAGATACGCTGTGATTAGTTCAGGATTTGTTCAACAGGAGTAATTGTTATGTTGTAACATAACTGAAACGCAATTTAGCGTGTTACTGAAGTTATGGAACTCGATATTTTTGCACTGAGTTTGCGTTTATTTGAAATTATATACTTTATATATGGACGTGTGTAAAAACGTACGTTCGTATGTTTGTGCGTGTCTGTGTTTGTACGGGCGGATGGATGCGTATTTTGTGTGCGTGTATGAATGTATGTAAATATTTTTGTATGCATATCTACTCTCCCCTTAGATGCTCCCTTATCTGTATTTCTTGCTGAACAACTATAAGGGTATTGGCCTAATCTCATGCACATGCTACGACTGTTTTGCTTAGAACGTTCTGTTGCTATTTGTAACCTCCATTTCCCTTCATCGATATCATTAAAACCCTTACGAGAAGTATAAACATTCTACTTTAATAACATGTACCCCTTTAAAAGAAATCTTTTTGTAACTAACATTTATTACGATGTTATTGTGAGTGAGGGCTTGGCGTGGAGTTACGTCTCATTTTTTATTCTAAACCATTTTGCATAATTTATAATAATGAAATTATTGTATACAGTGCTCAGGTGCACCACAACTTGTCAGAAAGTGCATATAAAGTACATGCAGTAATGTAGAAATGTCTGGAAAGTGAACAATGTATGAGTCAGATACATGCTTGTGTGTGTATGGACTGGAGAAAATCAAGTGTAGTGTTGGCGAATCTCAGGAAGCATGGAAGTTTTGAAGGATACAGTGCCCCGACAACTAACAACTGATGCCGGCAGTTTGTTCCATGCTTCAGCAACTTTCAGCGTGAAAAAATGTTTCCTGAAGTCATGGGAGCTGTGCTGTTTTCTTACTTTGTAAATATGTCCACGGGTGTTAGATGGGTGGAGTTTGAAAAGGTGCTCAGAGTTATTGTTTGTACGGCATCAAGAGTGTGAAAATTAATATATATATATATATATATATATAATATATATATATGTATAGAAGCAATGTTATTGAAAAAGTTTGAATGTCACAATTTCGTCTTTAATTTTCTGGCAAAATTATAAGTGTAATGTTTCATTTTAGTTTGTAAGAAAAACCTGTGAATTTTTCTCGCAAACAATTTGATACAAGTCTATATAGAGATATACGGCGTTATATAGATATAAGGCCATATATTTAGATTTATGGTCATTTAGAGATATAAGCCTAATATTAGATGAAAATGTGTGGGGGTTTTTTTTCATGTGTTTCTAAACTAAAATAATTTTTTTTCTAAATCTTCTTTTACCTCTGTTTCCATTAACACAGAATGTGAGAACCATGGTTTCCTCTGTGAAGATGGAAAATGTCTGCAACGAAAACTGGTCTGTGATGGAGTCTATGACTGTCCACGTGGAGATGATGAGAGAAATTGTGAAGCTTCAAAAGAGAAGAAAAAGCCCATCAAAAAGACTACTACGACTACAACAGCACCAACAACGACCACCACTGTAAAAACACAATGTAACCTGAAAGCATTTTATATTATATTTCATATTACAGAGATCACAATGCACCAGTATATCACTATATAGATAACGAAAATAATTGATTAAATATAATTACGCATGTTTAAATATAATTTAGCTCCTTCTCACCTTTTTATTCCATGATAATGATGATGAGTAAGATATCCCAACAGTTCTTCTTGCCACAGCTGACATAATATAATATAAGGTGTATGGCTCACTGGTTAGAGTGTTGGGCTCACAATCATGGGGTAGTGAGTCCTATTCCCAGACTGGACTGTGTGTTGTGTTCTTGAACAAGACACTTTATTTTATGTTGCTCCAGATCACTCAGCTGTACAAATGAGTTGCAATATCACTGGTGCCAAGCTGTTTCAGCCTTTGCCTTTCCTTTGGATAACATCGGTGGCATGGAGAGAGGAGGCCGGTATGCATGGGTGATTGCAGGTCTTCCATAAAACAACCTTGCCCAGACTTGTGCCTTGGAGTAGAACTTTCTAGGTACGATCTCTTTCTCTCTCTCTCTCTTTATATATATATATATATATATATATATATACTAGCAGTATCGCCCGGCGTTGCTCAGGTTTGTAAGGGAAATAACTATAAAGCATTTTTAGAGAGTTATAGCCAAAAAATAGCAAAAAAATGGAAAAAAATGATGGTAAATTTTTTTTTGAGATTTAAAAAAGGTGGAGTTGCGTCCCCTAGACAGTTTGTGGTTCGTGTTTCTGATTCTCGACCCCATGTCGAATTTATCGATTTTTTTCAGAACTGGGGGAACTTTTCAAAATTTTCGCTGCGTTAGTTTTGAATTATGACATTGGGCTATGTGTGTATCAAGTTTCATCAGAATCGGTTGAAAGCCGTGGTCAGGGTGAGGGTACAAGCAAACAGACACACAGAAACACGCACAGACAAACTGCCGTTTATATATATAGAGATATAGGCATAGGAGTGGCTGTGTGGTAAGTAGCTTGCTTCCCAACCACATGGTTCCAGGTTCAGTCCCACTGCGTGGCACCTTGGGCAAGAGTCTTCTACTATAGCCTCGGGCTGACCAAAGCCTTGTGAGTGGATTTGGTAGATAGAAACTGAAAGAAGCCCGTCGTATATATGTATATATATATATATCTTTGTGTGTCTGTGTTTGTTCCCCCAACACCGCTTGACAACCGTAACTTAGCGGTTCAGCAAAAGAGACCGATAGAATAAGTTGATTTGCTCAACTAAAGGCGGTGTTCCAGCATGGCCACAGTCAAATGACTGAAAGAAGTAAAAGAGTATATCATAAAGAGATCTCTGGTCACTAGATCTCTTTATGATAGAAGGCCATAGCTTACAATCTTCCAGTTATTGTGTTTCATTCCCCATTAGACTACAGTATTGAATTATCTAATGATAAACTCAATGTATTTATCTATCTTTTTATAAAATAGACGTTTATTTTTCATATAAAATACATGTGTTTATTTCTTTTAGTTTGCAGAAAGGGTGAGTTTGACTGTGGCAACAAACAGTGCATTCCACTGGCGTTTGTATGTGATGTCATTCCTGATTGTGACAATGACCGTGATGAAGAAAACTGCACAGTTATTGATATAACTCTACCTCCACCACACAGGAAAGGTAGTGTATGCCATTGTTATAGTGTCAGAGACTGTGTGGTGTGTGTGTGTGTACAAGCATGTGTGTGTGTCTGTGTACAAGCATGTGTGTGTGTGTATAAATAAACATCTCAAAAGTAAATAGACACCTTCATTTTATATATGTGTGTGTATGTAAGTAAGCATGTTTGTGTATATATATATATGGACATGGCTGTGTGGTTAGGGAGCTTGCCTCCTAGCTACATGGTTTCGGGTTCGGTCCCACTGCGTGGCACTTTGGGCAGGTGTCTTCTGCTATAGCCCTGGGCCGACCAAAGCTTTGTGATTGAATTCGGTAGGCGGAAGTTACTGCCATGTGTGTATATGTGCGTGTTGGTGCTCAGTGCCTCAGAGAGAGAGGGATATATATATATATATATATATATATACATACAGCAGGGCTGTGTGGTAAGAAGCTTGCTTCCCAACCACACAGGGTCTGGGTTGAGTCCCACTGCATGGCACCTTGGACAGGTGTCTTCTGCTATAGTCTCAGGCCAACAAAAGTTTTGTGAGTGGATTTGGGATTTGGTTGATGGAAACTGAAAGAAGCCTGTCGTGTATGTGTGTGTGTGTGTCTTTGCATCTGTGTCCATCCTCCACCACTGCTTCACAACCGTTGCTGGTATGTTTACAGCCCTGTAACTTAGCAGTTCAGCAAAACAGACTGATAAAATAAGTGCCAAGCTTAAAAAAATAAGTGCTGGGGGTTGATTCGTTTGACTAAAATTCACCACAGTAATGTCTCAGTATGGCCACTGTTTAATGACTGAAACAAGTAAAAGATAAAAGATATATGTATACACATGAATGAACAAATAACAGTGGTGCATCAACATGGCCACAGCTCTGAGCTGAAACTACAGTAAAAAAAAAAATCTCAAATAGGCGCACGAGTGGCTGTGTGGTAAGTAGCTTGTTTACCAACCACATGGTTCTGGGTTCAGTCCCACTGCATGGCACCTTGGGAAAGTGTCTTCTACTATAGCCTTGGGCCAACCAAAGCCTTGTGAGTGGATTTGGTAGACGGAAACTGAAAGAAGCCCGTCGTATATATGTATATATATGTATGTGTGTGTATGTTTGTGTGTCTGTGTTTGTCCCCCTAGCATTGCTTGACAACCGATACTGGTGTGTTTATGTCCCCGTTACTTAGCGGTTCGGCAAAAGAGACCAATAGAATAAGTACTGGGCTTACAAAGAATAAGTCCCGGGGTCGAGTTGCTCGATTAAAGGTGGTGCTCCAGCATGGCCGCAGTCAAAATGACTGAAACAAGTTAAAAAAAAAAAAAGGAGGGAGGTGTCTCTCCCTCTCTGTCTTTCTATTTATCTCTATCTAATTACCCATCAATCTATTTTTCTTCCTTTCTTTATCTCTGCTCCTTTTTCTCTATTATATTTATATTCTCCTTTTCTAAGTTATTTTCTTTCTCCTTCCATGTCTCATTTTTACTTACTCTTCAATCTTCTTTCATTTTCTCTCTCTCTCTCTCATTATTTTTCTATTTCTCTCTTTTGCTCGTTCTTCCCCTCTCTCTCTCTCACTGTCTTTCTGACTCTCTCAGTCATCCTCTAATTCTCTCTCATTGTCTCTTGCTTCTTCTCCAGCCTGTAAGCCTAATGAGTTCTACTGTGATGAAGACCAGTGCATACCAAAAGATTACGTCTGTGATGTCATACCAGACTGTGAAAACGGCCATGACGAACTCCACTGTAGCGTTCCCACATCTAATTCATCACAGGCAGCACTGAAAGGTCAGTAAAATATCTCTCACAATTACCATTCAGTAAAACGTAAAAAAATAAACAGGTTGTAGACACTAATTCAGTGAAGCGCATGTGTGTGTGTGGACAGGGATTTTCGTGTTGTTGTTCAGTTATGGTCAGACATAGTCAGATGTGAAGGTGTATGGCTCAGTGGTTAGGGTCACAAGATTGCGATCATAAGATTGTGGTTTCAATTCCTTAACTGGGCAATGCATTGTGTTCTTGAGCAAAACTCTTCATTTCATGTTGCTCCAGTCCACTCAGTAGGCAAAAAGAAAGGGGGGGGGGGATATTTACACCATGGAAACCAGGAAATTGGCCCTTGTGAGTTGACATGACTCAAGAAGAAAACTGTACCTTTACCTTCACTTGTTAGATGCCTTGTTAGATGTAGGATCAAAGCTCTTCCCAGACAGCCATAAAATTGCAGAGATGGTTGTATCTGCCCTACTTGTTATGTTATGAAACCCTAGAGATGCTTATATATATATGTCTGTGGTATGAATTATATATAACTATGCTCTGGTAAGAAATAAGTTTCACCACCACCACCATCATCATCATCATCATTACCACCTGTTCCCTCTCCACATAATAATTCTTTATTAATGCTAATGATGTTTGTACGACTATTTCTTTATTTATTTATTCTGTGTCATCGCAACAGGCTGCCTTGATGGATTTAAGCCCTGTTTGGATGGTGTTTGTGTCAGCGGAAACAAATTCTGTGACGGTCTTCCAGACTGCCTGGACAAATCAGATGAATTCAACTGCACTTTGTTTGGGTCTACAACCAATATCACAGCAAAAAAAGGTATCTGCAATATACATACATGCATGCACACACACACATATACACACTCATACATACATAGTACACACATACACATACATATGTACATAACACATACATACATAAATATGCATATTTTTGTATTTTTATATACATGTTTGCACATACACACACATATATATACATACGTGCTTACATACATATATATATATATACATACATATCTGCATGCTTACATACATATCTACATGCATACATACATATATATATATATATATATATATATATATATATATTATATATATATATATATATATATACATGCTTACATACATATCTACATGCATACATATATGTGCTAATACATTATAAATATTTTTTTTAATTATCAATTTGATTTCTAAACAAGAAATTAAATTCCATCACTGGAATTTGGATAACAACAATGGTCCAATTTGAACTGTTGATCCACCGTAACCTAATCAACGAGTTGGTCATCGAGCAAAGAGAGATAAGTGGTTTGTGTCTTGTGGCTGAGCTTGTTGTTCATTTTGCTGTCATAAATTGATACTTATAATGTTGATCTTTCCCACTTTTGTCCACTTCATTATTTTTCATACTGTTTCACGACTTTCCTTGCCACAGAGTAAAAGACTCTCAAATGATATTATTCTCATTGAACAGCTTGTTTTTCCAACCAGTTCCAATGTAAGAATGGCAGATGTATTCCACAGCACCAACGATGTGATGACTGGCCAGATTGTGAAGATAAATCTGATGAAGAAAAGTGCATCGTACCACCTGTGGGAGAATCACAATCTCTCACACAGACGAAGAACAAAGACAAAACAGGTATGAAGAGTTGTTCTATCTGTTAACTCTACAAAGTTAACAGAATGCAAGAGACTCTTGCCCTTGATGAAGGAGTCGGAGTCTAAATTATTGTCCATCTGTGCACTACTTTGTAATATATATATATATATATATATATATGTCGTCCATTTGAATGTTTTGCGTTCTTGTCCCATTTTGTATTTTTATATATATTTTTTATACATATATATATATATATATATATACCATGTTTATATGCCTTCTGCTTCACAATAAGTGCATGTGCATGTATATATATATGTGTGTGTGTGTGTATGTAAAATATATATGTGTGTATATATATATATACATATATATATATACACACACGCATATATAGATAGATGCATGTGTGTATATATATATACATGCATATATAGACAGATAGATGCATGATTGTGTGCATGTACATATGTGTGTGGGTGAATATATAAGTATGTGTATAAATGCATGTGCATGCATATGTGAGTGTGTGTGTACATTTTCAACCTGGTCTCAATCACTTCATTCAACTGTAATGATTTGAGTGTTTTAAATGAATAGAAATATATTTTGAAAGGTGAGCACAACAGTGTTTGAGTCAATTTTAGGTGCCTAACATAACTATAGGCTACTGCAACGATT
>NC_043019.1:27527096-27627096 GCF_006345805.1 Octopus sinensis | reverse complement strand
AATCTTGCAAACCAAATCCAAAAACGAAATATTCATAAAGTTTTACAAAATGTTGACAGTGACTTTGAAGTTTTAGCTTGCTCACCAAAACATCTATATGTGTTGATATGTGGCACTCTATTTCTCCATCTATACACAGACACACAGACATACATGTTCAACTATTTTCATTACACCTAACACCTCTTTCTTGTAGGGTGTCCTTCAACCAACTTCCGTTGTGATGACGGAACCTGCATAGAGCTGGATGACATTTGCGATGGTTGGTTCGACTGCAAGGATAAAAGTGATGAGATGCAATGCAGTTATAAGATAAACTCCAAAAACACCAGCGATGCCAATGGTCAGTTGTTTATTTCACTCTTCTTCTCCTTCTTCTTCCTCCTCCTCCCCTCCTCTCCTTGCCTCTTCTTCTTCTCCTCCTCCTCTTCTAGCTCCTCCCCTCCTACTCCAGCTTCTCCCCCTTCCACTCCAGCTCTCCTTCCTCCAGCTCCCTTTCCTCTAGCTTCAGCTCCCCTTCCAACTCCTCCTCCCCTTTCCAACTCCTCCTCCCCTTCCAGCTCCTCCTCCCCTTCCAGCTCCTCCTCCCCTTTCCAACTCCTCCTCCCCTTTCCAGCTCCTCCTCCCCTTCCAGCTCCTCCTCCCCTTCCAGCTCCTCCTCCCCTTCCAGCTCCTCCTCCCCTCCAGCTCCTCCTTGTTTTTATTCACCATTTAGTGCGCCGCTCTGCTCGGCTGCACAATTATGCAACCATTTCTACCCTGGTAAATGCACAAAAAAGCAACTTCAACACCAATAACAGTTAAACCTTTTGGAAGGCCAAGGTTCCTAAATTCATTTCCTGCCCCTTATCGAAATGCATTTTTGCCACTTTACTGCAGCTAAATTATTCTGGCAATGAGCTTTAATGCAATGCTGCAACATGAGTGCACAGTTCTTATATGTACATCAAATATTCTTCCAGCAAGAATCTGATGCATTCCAAGAAAGTTGCACACTTAATATTGCCATCAACACCATAATTTACTGAAGTCAACACTATCAATAAATCCACCTCTAACACCATCATCACTATCATCATCATCATCATCTTTATCACCACTACCATCACCATCATCATCTTTATCACCACCACCACTATCATCTTTATCACCACCACCACCATCATCGTCATCTGTATCACCACCACAGTCACCACCACCTTCACCATCACCATCATCTGTGTCACTACTACAAGTCACCACCATTGCTATCACCAACAGCACCACCACCATCACCACTCTCGTCATTATCCCCATCGTCATTGTCATCACCACCACCATCATCATCACCACTATCATCACTATCACTCGCAATGACCATCACCCCCATCACCATCATCTTTATCACCACCACCATCATCACCATCCCCACAACTACCATCCTGACCATCATTGCTACTATTACTAGCATGAACCAGTCTCTCCCTCTATCATCATCATCATCGCCATGAACACTACCACTACTACCACTATCACCACCATCTTTAGTCGAGAGATGGCTTCTCTAAAGGCAGCCTATTTAGGAGGCTGCTTGCTCCAAAATATAAACAAGGAATGGCTGTGTGGTAAGAAGTTTGCTTCCCGACCACATGGTTCTGGTTTCAGTCCCACTGCATGGCACAAGTGTCTTCTACAATAGCCTCAAGCCAACCAAAGCCTTGTGAGTAGATTTGGTAGATGGAAACTGAAAGAAGCCTGTCCTATATATATATATATATATATATTATATATATATATATATATATATAAATAAGCAACAAGGATATCCAGAGGTATCATCACTATATCCTTGTTACTTATTTTGATATAATCACCACATTTTGAATTTTATGGATAATACCATACTAAATTCTGGTGCCTTTAACTTAAGTACCATATTCATCTGAATCTAAATTTTTACTGAACTTATATATATATATATATGTGTATGTAAGTGTGTGCATGTATGTATATATGTATACACACACACATATGTATATATATGCATATATATATATATATCAGATTGGAGCCTGATGCAGCTTCCTGGGTTGCCAATCTTCAGTCAAACTGTCCAACCCATGCCAGCATGGAAAGTGGACATTAAGCAATGATGATGATGATACACACATATATATATATATATATATATAAATATATATATATAGATAGATATACATGAATATACATATGTGCTTGCTTACTATCTCCAACATAAAACTGAGTGACTATATTTATAACAGTCAAATATTTACAAAATGCAACATATCAGCTTTGATGGTCAGGTCATCTCATGTATGAGTGATACCAGAATTCCAAAGTAACTTCTCTTTGGCCAGTTCTCAACAAGAAGGTCAGTTGGAAGGCCACTCTTGCACTTCAAGGACAAACTAAAAGACAATCTGAAATGATGCAATATTCCCTTTTGTTCTTGGGAAAACAAAGCATCAGAAAGCAAAACCTGGTGCCAGTCCTGCTTCTCCTCAGTTCAAAAATTTGAGCAAAATCAACTCCAAAACTGAGATCAACTTCATGCAAGCATGAAGGCACGCTGGCAAAATGCTGCTCCTCTAAAGGAAAACCTTACCTGTCATTGTGGTTTTGTGGCATGAAGAAAAGCAGGCCTGGCCATTCACTCAAGAAAACACAGAGTAAATAATCCGCAAACACTCAAACAAACTGAGTGCTCAACTTGTTCCATTTGCCAAAAGGTTTGCAATGAACCAGCAGGCCTCAAGAGACTCATTCATGTTCATTGAACAGGATCAATGCTTTTTTTACAAGAGAATCCATCACGTATGTATATATATATATATATATATATATATATATAAAGAATAAAAAGTTCTGAGTGATACAACAATACACTATAATACAGACAATGGGCTATATACCTGTTGTAATTTAGTCATCCATAGTCTGATATGATATTTTGGAATAATATTCCTTCTTCAGATATTCTTAGAATATCTGAAGAAGGAATGACTAACTTACAACAGTTATTATAGTGCATTGTTGTACCATTCAAAACTTTTTATTCTTTGCAAACAATACACAATGCTTCATGTGAGCTACAATACTCTCATATATATATCTTTCATCGTAAGTTGAATTTAATGTTAGTGTCGTATAAAGATAGATTTATAAAATCCTAAAATTGCAGAACAATTCATTACTGGGAAGTTTAGCTTAAAGATAAAGCACTTGACGCGTAATCACAGGGATGTGAGTTCGAGCTTCATGGCTGGCAGGTAATGATTTTTTCCTGCAATATATGGATAGTTTATCCTGTTCAGGCTATTGTATTAGCATTATCATGCATTTGAGAATAAAATTATTTCCTTATCCTTATCTTTCAATACAGCTCAACACTTCTAAAGCAAACTTTGTTGACTTTCATCATAAGTTATATATACATACATATATATATATATATATATATATATATATTGGTAAAAACGGTAAAATAGCAAAAGAAAGAAAGAGACCTCAATATTATGTAAATAGAGGAAATTTATCTGTAAAATAATATGTGACAATTATTCAATAGCCAAGATAAAACTCTGAGTTTCGGATGCCGAGGTGGAAATCCACAACACCATCTCTTCGGTTATCTGGCCATCTGAAAAACGCTAATATAGCTAAGATAGCATTTTTCAGATGGCCAGATAACCAAAGAGATGGTGTTGTGGATTTCCACCTCGGCATCCGAAACTCAGAGTTTTATCTTGGCTATTGAATAATTGTCACATATTATTTTACAGATATATATATATATATATATATATATATATATATATATATCGGGGATATGTTTTCTGGATAGTGAGTACACGTGGCATAGTGGTTAGGATGTTGCACTCACAATCACAAGAATCCCAGACTGGGCAGCACAGTGTTTTCTCTGTATGCATACGTACATGTCCAAAGTAAAACAAAAGTGTTCAGAATAAGACACCTTATCACCTTGCATGTACTCATGTCTGTACGTGTGCATTTGAGTGTGTGTGTGTGTCTGCAGTCATGTCATTTTTTTCATTGTTATTGTCTTTACAAGGTTGTGCCAACGATGAGTTCCGTTGTCTCACTGGTCTCTGTATTCCGCTGCCATTCCGCTGCGATACCGTTATTGATTGCGATGACAAAACTGATGAAGAAGGATGTCACCAAAATGCAATGCCAACCGTTGCAACACTGCCAGGTAGTAATCTTCTTCAACAACCAAATTAAACACCACAAACACATCGTTTTTAAAGTGTGCAACACTAAACTGACCATTATGCATATTAGACTCTGACAGGGTTTCCAATCAGCAACAATTTATCATGGCAACGTTTTAACAAGACACTAACGAGATCAAAAACCTGAAGAAGGAGACATTCAACCATGGACTGTTACAGCCTCTCTTTTCCCTTTACTTTTGTACAGAGGGTGTGTGGTCTTGTGGTTCGAGTGTTAAGGTGTTTAGTGAAGGCACTTGGCCTGGTGGTTAGGATATTGCACTCACGGTTGTGAGATCGTGGTTTCAATTCCCTGACCAGCTGTGTGTTGTGTTCTTGAGCCAAACACTTCATTTCACGTTGCTCCAGTCCACTCGGCTGTAAATAGGCACACCCAGCAATAGATTAGTGTACGAGGGTGAGATGGTGACTGAGGAAAATCACCGGAATGGAGGTGGTCTTGCGAGCCATGTTTCATATCCAGTGATCAAAAGGAAGAGTAGCATTGGTTGGAATTGGTTGTTTGATCACATCAAAGGATAAAAAAAAAAAAGAAGTAGAATGTTCCACTCTCAATCGTTAGATCCTGGCTTCAGTTTCTTGACTGGGAAGGTGCATTATGTTCTTGAGCAAAACACTTTATTTCAGATTGCCCTGCAACCATTTCAGCATCTGACATGTGGCACACTTGTGCACGCAATGTCGATTTGATGGAGGGAGCAAGCTAATGTATGGCACAAATATTTCATTACTATAAATAAACCCCATGTGCAGATTATTCAGAAAGAAATTTCGGAACCCTTCACCTTTATATAGACTTAGGCGTGGTTATACTTATGTATTCTCATTTCTTTATTGCCCACAAGGGGCTAAACATAGAGAGGACAAACAAGGACATTAAGTCGATTATATCAACCCTATACTTATGTATTCAAATACTTGACCATTACATTAGCAGTGGTCGACAACTGGAGTGTGAAGTGAATGAGGAAGCTTGTGTGGTTACAAGAAATAACAGCCACATCTCCCTCAAAATATCCCTGCCATCTGAAAACAACAATGGACATATCGAATAATGTGATCCTAGATACATAATGCCTAATGAAAGACAAAATTGAATAGGCTGGAATGTCCTTGATTGTACTTCTGCTTAATCAAGGATGACCTTGGGTTAAACAACAGCAACAACAACAAAAATATAGAAGTAGTAATAATCCTTTCTGCTATAGGGACAAGGCCTGAAGTTTTCCTGTGGTACTCATAAAAAAATTCCTATAATGGATCAGGCTACAAAGCGCATAGCAAACCAAAATTGTTGTAGTTGTATGGATTTTAATTGGTGAAATAAAATTTTTTCACCTTAAACCGCCTCTTTATATATATATATATATATATATATATATATATATATATATAGCAAAACGCCCCCTCCTGCAATGGATGGTGCTGAATCATATCTGCTGAATAAAAAGCAATCAGTGTTTTCTTTTCATTAAAAAATAATTAAGCATGCCTATATTTCAATAAAATTTTTGATTTTGTTAAACGAAGTTAAGGAAAAAAAAAACTTCTTGAGAAACCAAATAGTCTTTCCTTCCTTCATGCCAAGTTTGAAGAAAATATCTCTTTTGCATCTTACTTTTTTGGTCTCTTAAATGTACTGCATTTTGTGGCATTATTTCAAGCCGGCCGGCTTTTTTTGCGCAAACTGCGCGTGCATTTTTCTCGCATACACGTAGTATCGATTGCAACAGCTGATGTACTTACGTGTACAAATGCACATTCCCACGGCTTTATCGATCGCATTCTCACCTGGAATCGATTTTTGTAATTTTTTCAAGACTTATACATGCCCTGATACTGTTGGTATATACATATCAAAATTGAGCGCAATTTGATGAAGGATGCTCGAGATCCTAGAAGACACACACACAGACAGACAGAACGGATTTTATATCATATATATATATATACTTTATTGAAAAGCAGCAGAAATATCACAAAAACTGTTACTCAGAGTTTCACATATATATATATATATATGTCTAGGGCTATTAGACAAAAGAAACAGGCTTGGAAGGCCTGGAAGAACGGTGGTAGCAGGGAAGTGTATCAGTCTGCCAGAAGGGAAGCCAGGAGACAGGTCTATCTAGCCAGAGGGGAAGCAGAGAAGGAAAAATTTGCCAATGTCCTGCGTCGTGAGGATGAAAGACTTGAGGTATTTCGTGTTGCAAGACAGTGTGTGAGAGAGAATCGTGACGTGGTAGAGAGAAATGTGTTCGCAAGGAGGACGGTTCACTTGCACTTAATGAGGGTGCAAAGAGAGAGACTTGGAGACGCCACTATGATAGGTTGCTGAATGAAGAAAATGAATGGGATAAAGAGAGTCTGCCGAATGTCGACCCAACAGAGGGACCAGCAATCCGAGTTAACAGTTCCTTAGTAGATAAGGCAATTAGAAGCATGAAAACAGGGAAGCCCCAGGCCCATCAGGAATTACTGCAGAGATGCTCAAAATATCTGGTGGTGTCGGCTATAGCTTAGTCACCCGTATAGTTAACCAGGTGATACACGAGGGGTCATACCCAATGACTGGTGTAGCAGCATAATAGTCAACTGCTACAAAGGTAAAGGCGACGCCCTAGAGACAAATAACTACAGGGGCATCAAGCTGCTGGATCAGGTAATGAAGGTTACGGAGAGGGTTGTAGCCGAACTAATTAGAGAGAGAGTTACCTTAGATGATATGCAGTTTGGGTTCGTGCCAGGGAAAAGTACTACTGATGCTATATTCCTGGTAAGACAGCTGCAGGAGAAATACCTAGCCAAAGATAAGCCCTTGTACCTGGCTTTTGTTGACTTGGAGAAAGCCTTTGACAGGGTCCCCCGGTCCCTTATCTGGTGGTCAATGAGGAAACTAGGGATAGAAGAATGGTTGGTGAGAGCTGTGCAAGCCATGTACAGAGACGCTGCTAGTAAGGTGAGGGTGGGCAACGAGTACAGTGAAGAATTCCGGGTAGAGGTTGGGGTCCACCAAGGTTCAGTCCTCAGTCCCCTCCTATTTATCATAGTCCTCCAGGCAATAACGGAGGAATTCAAGACAGGTTGCCCCTGGGAGCTCCTCTATGCTGATGACCTTGCTCTAATTGCTGAGTCACTATCAGAACTGGAGGAGAAGTTCCAGGTGTGGAAACAAGGATTAGAATCGAAGGGCCTTAGAATCAACCTAGCCAAAACCAAAGTTCTAATAAGTAGGAAGGTAGATCAATCACAAACGCCTTCAGGTAGATGGCCCTGCTCGATCTGTAAAAAAGGTGTAGGTAGAAACTCTATAAGATGCACCAAGTGTAAGCTATGGACACATAAGAGGTGCAGCAATGTCAAAGGAAGGCTAACTAGGAAAATAGTTTTTGTCTGTGGCAAATGCTCAGGAGCAATAAACACTGGAAATATGCAGAGACCAACTTCTGCCACGTTCCAGGGAGACAAACTAGAAGTAGTTGATAGCTTCCGCTACCTAGGAGACCAAGTCAGTAGCGGGGGTGGGTGTGCTGAAAGTGTAACTGCTAGAGTAAGAATAGCCTGGGCAAAGTTTAGAGAGCTCTTACCCCTGCTGGTGACAAAAGGCCTCTCGCTCAGAGTAAAAGGCAGACTGTATGATGCATGTGTACGTACAGC
The DNA here is from genome assembly GCF_006345805.1 of Octopus sinensis. Taxonomy (NCBI): domain Eukaryota; kingdom Metazoa; phylum Mollusca; class Cephalopoda; order Octopoda; family Octopodidae; genus Octopus; species Octopus sinensis. The sequence goes on along the minus strand of NC_043019.1, from coordinate 27,619,180 downwards.
CATGCTACATGGTAGTGAAACATGGGGCGTGACTGCTGAGGATATGCGTAAGCTCGCAAGAAATGAAGCCAGTATGCTCCGATGGATGTGTAATGTCAGTGTTCATAATCGTCAGAGTGTAAGTTCCTTGAGAGAAAAGCTGAACCTAAGAAGCGTCAGTTGTGGCGTGCAAGAGAGACGGCTGCGCTGGTATGGTCATGTGACAAGAAAGGCTGAAGATAGTTGTGTGCAAAAGTGCTACACCCTAGCAGTGGAGGGAACCTGTGGAAGAGGTAGACCCAGGAAAACCTGGGACGAGGTGGTGAAGCACGACCTTCGAACTTTAGGTCTCACTAAGGAAATGTCTAGAGACCGAGACCAATGGAAGTATGCTGTGCATGAGAAGACCCGGCAAGACTAGTCAGGCCATAACCCGTGGCCCCGACCTGGGACGTAGTCAGTCCTGTGCATACCTTCCTTCTTGTGACACTTATGAAGACCTGTTGAGGCAAGTGAAAATCAAATCAAATCAAAACAAATCAAAATAGATGAACATCAGTGGAATTGTATTCTTTGTGGTACCAGTGCCGGTGGCACACAAGAAAACCACCCAAACGTGGCCGTAACCAGTACCGCATCGACTGGCCTCCGTGCTGTGGGCACAACAAACACCATCCGATCGTGGCCGTTCGCCAGCCTCATCTGGCACCTGTGCCGGTGGCACATAAAGACACCATCCGAAGACCCGGCGACGTAGTCAGTCCACCTGTGCATACCTTCCCTCTATGACACTTGTGAAGACCTGTTGAGGCAAGTGTGTGACACTTGTGAAGACCTGTTGAGGCAAGTGAAAATCAAACCAAATCAAAATAGATGAATATCAATGGAATTTGTATCTTTGTGGTTCCAGTACCGGTGGCACACAAGAAAACCATCCGAAGTGGCCGTAGCTGGTACCGCATCGACTGGCCTCCGTGCTGTGGGCACAACAAACACCATCTGATCGTGGCCGTTCGCCAGCCTCACCTGGCACCTGTGTCGGTGGCACATAAAAACACCATCCAAAGACCCGGCGACGTAGTCAGTCCACCTGTGCATACCTTCCCTCTTATGACACTTGTGAAGACCTGTTGAGGCAGAGGCAAGTGTGTGACACTTGTGAAGACCTGTTGAGGCAGAGGCAAGTGTGTGACACTTGTGGAGACCTGTTGAGGCAAGTGTGTGACACGCGTGACACTTGTGAAGACCTGTTGAGGCAAGTGAAAATCAAACCAAATCAAAATAGATGAACATCAATGGAATTTGTATCTTTGTGGTTCCAGTACCGGTGGCACACAAGAAAACCATCCGATCGTGGCCGTTCGCCAGCCACATCTGGCACCTGTGTCGGTGGCACATAAAGACACCATCCGAAGACCCGGCGACGTAGACAGTCCACCTGTGCATACCTTCCTTCTTGTGACACTTGTGAAGACCTGTTGAGGCAAGTGAAAATCAAATCAAATCAAAACAAATCAAAATAGATGAGCATAAATGGAATTTGTATCTTTGTGGTACCAGTGCCGGTGGCACACAAGAAAATCATCCGAACGTGGCCGTAGCCAGTACCGCATAGACTGGCCTCCGTGCTTTGGGGACGTAACAAACACCATCCGATCGTGGCCGTCCGCCAGCCTCATCTGGCACCTGTGTCGGTGGCACATAAAAACACCATCCGAGCGTGGCCGTCTGCCAGCCTCGTCTGGCACCTGCCAGCCTCATCTGGCACCTGTGTCGGTGGCACATAAAAACACCATCCGAGCGTGGCCGTCTGCCAGCCTCGTCTGGCACCTGTGTCGGTGGCACATAAAAACACCATCCGAGCGTGGCCGTTCGCCAGCCTCGTCTGGCACCTGTGTCGGTGGCACATAAAATCACCCACTACACTCTCGGAGTGGTTGGCGTTAGGAAGGGCATCCAGCTGTAGAAACACTGCCAGATCTGACTGGCCTGGTGCAGCCTTCGGGCTCCCCAGACCCCAGTTGAACCGTCCAACCCATGCTAGCATGGAAAACGGACGCTAAATGATGATGATGATGATGATGATGATATATATATGTATTGCATTTTCTCTGCATCATAAACTAATGAAACAGTTTCATTGTTCTGTAGTTCTGCTGCTGTTTAAAGTGAGGAACTGTACTGTTTGTTTCGAAATCTTGTTCTCAGAAGAGTTTATGAAAATGAGCAAAGAAGATCAATTCTACATCTTGACAAGACATATTGTCCATTATGAATATATCAAGCATGACCAAACATACTTACTGTTAGTTTCACCACTTTGAACGAAGTTACTTTTTGTGGGGTTTTTTTCTTGTAAAATCATTCTCTCTCCTCAAAACTTATAACATCTCTCATTCTTCATTCAACTTTCATCATCAGTCCTGGCAATTTTAACTCTTGTTCAGTTAATACTTCTAATTCAACACCTTACCAAAATTATTCTAATATATTCCATTTGTTACTCATCAATCATCTTTGTCTTTTATTTATTTATTTCTGCCTTATTTTGTTTATATTTTCATTTCATTTCATTTAACCTCTTTATCATGTTTGTTACTACTAAGCTGGTGTTTGGAACACAAATTAACATGAAATTTTGATGGTAGGTTTTAATATAGATCACTTTTAAACAGGTAATTTTATCACAGAATCAAAGGCAATTTCAGGCAGGTTGACATCAAAAAGGTTTGTCATTGGTTCATCAAAAAGGTTTGCCATTGGTTCATCAAAAAGGTTTGTCATTGGTTCATCAAAAAGGTTTGCCATTGGTTCATCAAAAAGGTTTGCCATTGGTTCATCAAAAAGGTTTGCCATTGGTTCATCAAAAAGGTTTGTCATTGGTTCATCAAAAAGGTTTATCATAGGTTCATCAAAAAGGTTTGTCATTGGTTCATCAAAAAGGTTTGTCATTGGTTCATCAAAAAGGTTTGCCATTGGTTCATCAAAAAGGTTTGTCATAGGTTCATCAAAAAGGTTTGTCATTGGTTCATCAAAAAGCTTTGTCATTGGTTCATCAAAAGTGTTTGTCATTGGTTCATCAAAAAGGTTTGCCATTGGTTCATCAAAAAGGTTTGCCATTGGTTCATCAAAAAGGTTTGTCAGTGGCTCATCAAAAAGGTTTGTCATTGGTTCATCAAAAAGGTTTGTCATTGGTTCATCAAAAAGTTTTGTCATTGGTTCATCAAAAAGTTTTGTCATTGGTTCATCTTATCTTTTCATTCAATTTTGCCGCTCACCCTTCATATTTGGTTTATTTGTTCATCAATGCCACTTACATATATATAGATCCAAACTATTACAGTTGGCCAACTATTTATCTTCAACATTGCATCATCTTTTCCATACTTTCATCTCCATCACCTCCATAGCTCTTGCCTCTTCTTCATTCTACTTCTTCCTCAACATGTATCTCTCTTACAACTTTTGCCTATCGTTCATCTTATGCTTCTAGTTTGTATTTTAGTCAACTTTTCAAAATTTACCTCTCGATTTCCATGTTTTATTCAACTCCTCTTGTGTTAATCATTCTGTCTTTCATCCATCATTCGCTTCTTATTAACTGTTGGCTCTCATTCATTGTTTTTCGTATTCGTTCATCTCTTATTTCTCATTCACTCTTGTTTCTTGTCTATTATTTTGCATCTCATTCATCCCTTCTTTCATCATCATTTCACATTTCATTTGTCATTTGGCTTTCATTCTCTCTTTCTCTTTTACATGTTTCAGTCATTTGACTGCGGCCATGCTGGAGCACCGCCTTTAGTCGATCAAATCGACCCCGGGACTTATTCTTTGTAAGCCCAGTACTTATTCTATCGGTCTCTTTTGCCGAACCGCTAAGTGATGGGGACGTAAACACACCAGCATCGGTTGTCAAGCAATGCTAGGGGGACAAACACAGACACACAAACACATAGACATACATACATATACATATATATACATATATACGATGGGCTTCTTTCAGTTTCCGTCTACCAAATCCACTCAAAAGGCATTGGTCGGCCCGGGACTATAGTAGAAGACACTTGCCCAAGGTGCCACGCAGTGGGACTGAACCCGGAACCATGTGGCTGGTTAGCAAGCTACTTACCACACAGCCACTCCTGCGCCTATTCATCATTTCATGTCACATCTTTCGTTTTCTGTTCATCAAGTGCAGATGCAGCTGTATGGTAAGAAGCTTGCTTCCCAACCACATGTTCTGGGGTTCAGTCCTACGGCATGGCACCTTAGGCAAGTGTCTTCTACTAAAGTCCCAGGCCAACCAAAGCCTTTTGAATAGATTTGGTTGATGGAAACTGAAAGAAGCCCATTATATATGTACATATGTGTGTATGTTTGTTTTTCCTTGTCTAGACATCACATGATAGTTGTAAATGAGTTTCACTGTTATACAAGCAGCGTCATTCTTTCCCAAGATTCTGTGAGAATGTGCCTGGCCATGGGGGAAATGTTATCTTACCTGGATATATATTTCTTTACTACCCACAAGAGCTAAATACAGAGGGGACAAGCAAGGACAGACAAACGGATTGAGTCGATTACATCGACCCCAGGGTGTAACTGGTACTTAATTTATCGACCCCGAAAGGATGAAAGGCAAAGTTGACCTCAGCGGAATTTGAACCCAGAACGTAACGGCAGACGAAATACGACTATGCTTCTGCCTGCTCTCCGCCTTCTGCCAACTATCTTACCTGAATATCTTACCAGTTATTTTACCTGGATATAGTTGAAGATTGGTAACAGGAAAGGCATCCAGCCACAGGTAATCTGCTTCAATAAACTGCATCCATCATTCCAAGCATGGAAAGTGAATGTTAAAGCAGGAACAACAACAACAACAATGATGATGATTTACTGCTCACATTTCATCTGTCATTCATTTTGCTTTCATCTCATTCATTCATCTTCTATATAGGCGCAGGAGTGGCTGTGTGGTAAGTAGCTTGCTAACCAACCACATGGTTCCGGGTTCAGTCCCACTGCGTGGCACATTGGGCAAGTGTCTTCTGCTATAGCCCCGGGCCGACCAATGCCTTGTGAGTGGATTTGGTAGACGGAAACTGAAAGAAGCCTGTCGTATATGTGTATATATATATATGTGTGTGTATGTGTGTGTGTGTGTCTGTGTTTGTCCTCCTAGCATTGCTTGACAACCGATGCTGGTGTGTTTACATCCCCGTCACCTAGCGGTTTGGCAAAAGAGACCGATAGAATAAGTACTGGGCTTACAAAGAATATGTCCCAGGGTCGATTTGCTCGACTAAAGGCGGTGCTCCAGCATGGCCACAGTCAAATGACTGAAACAAGTGAAAGAGTAAAGAGAGATTCTCTTTATCTTTAGTCACTCATTCATGACTTTCCTTCTCATTCATTCATGTCTATCATTCATCCGTTGTTATCATTCTGTTTCTCATTCATCTCTTCTTTTTCTTCTTCTTTACTTTGCTTCTCTTTTATCTTTGTTGCTTTTCTTTTTTTTTTTTTGCTTCTCTTCCCCCAGTGAATCACCGTTTATCTATTGCGGAAATAATTCTGTTCTAAGCTTGTAAAAAAATTCATGTCAGGATCCCTGTACTGCAGTCTACAACACCAAATAAGCTGCAAAATAGTCTCAGCAGCACCTTAGGGGGCCATTAAACCTGCTTTACAATCTTCTGTTTGTCTTCTATAGATTATTGCTCATGTTTTATTCTTCTGCTTCGGGGAGAATTCCAATTAACTTCCTACCTTAAATGTTTGGGGTAGTCACCAATGTGTACCCACACAAATCACACTGCATGGGTCTCCCAGGTAGAGTCGGTACTTTTTGGAATGTAAGACAGCAATATTAAAGTTTATCTGGGTCTCACTCTTCCTTCTGGTGTATTCAATACATATTTAGGTAGCATACACACACACACATACATATATATATATATATATATATATATATAATAATAATATTAGGGAGTAAATCCAAACTTACAGGGAAAAATTAGATTTAGGATTAAATCAAATTTCACAGTATAAATATAAATTAAATTAGAGATAAAACCACTATTAGGCAAATCAAACAGTGAAAAACATAAACCAAAACATAAAAATAAATATAATTAATATAATATACAAAATATATAAAATTTAAAATTAAAATATTTAAATTTAAAATTTTTTAAAATTTATATTTATAAATTTTTATATTATTTTATATTTTTTAAATTTATAAATTTTTAAACTTCTAATTTTTTAATATTTATATTTATTTATTTATTTTTATAACTATCAAAAAGGTATTAAAAAGTTTAATATAATATAATAAGTAAATATAATATGTAAATATTATAAGTATATATATAAATATGCATACATACATACTTATATAAATACACACATATTTACATGCCTTCATTAAATAAATCATTCTTTTGTTGTTGTTATTAGCATGCTGGGCTAAACTCTTAGCAGCATGGTTTTACATTCAGAGTTCAAATTTTGCTGAGGTCGACTTTGCCATTCATCCTTTCCAGATTGAGAAAATAAAGTACCAGTTGAACACTGAGGTCAATGTAATTGACTTACCTCCTACCCAACATTTCAGGCCTTGTGCCTATTGTAGAAAATATTATTATTATCATTATTATTATTATTATTATTATTATTATTATTAGAGCAGCGAGCTGGCAGAATTGTTAGCACGCCGGGCAAAATGCTTAGTGGTATTTCGTCTGCCGTTAAGTTCCAAGTTCAAATTCCGCAAAAGGTTGACTTTGCCTTTCATCCTTTCGAGGTTGATAAATTAAGTATCTGTCAAGTACTGGGGTCGATCTAATCGACTGGTCCACTCCCCAAAAATTTCAGGCCTTGTAACTAGAGTAGAAAGGATTATTATTATTACTATTATTATTATTATTATTATTATTATATGAAAACTCACAGCTAATTTTGGTGGGTATGATGGAAAGTGTTAACTGTCCACAGCCAGCAGACTAAGGTGACACTTGTTTACTGGTCAGGCTTCAAGAACTCTGTGAAGTATTACTATTGTTATTATTATTATTATTATTATTATTATTATTAATATTATTATTATTTCAAGTAATTTTGTTGTCTGTCCTGTGCATTACAGTGATGTTAATGATGATTCTTTTAGCTTTATTTTTTTTAACATTTTCTCTTGAATTGTTTTGGCTTAGGATGTAAACCTAATGAATTCCATTGCAAGATCGGTCAGTGTATAGACCAGGCATTTGTCTGTGATGGTCTCTATGACTGTCCAGATGCCAGCGATGAGAAGAACTGTCCAGTTGGTGGGTCTACAATACCAGCAACAACAACAGAAGCGACAGGTAAGCCCTTAAATCAGATATAAAGTTAGAACTACAAATTTATGGCAAAAACCCCAACGGACAAACAGACAGGTGAGAATTTATCAGTGTGTAAGTTTTCTTTCTGTTCCTGTTGTCTCCATGGTAACAAATTACATTGCTTCGTGACCCCCACCTGACCCCAACTGAAAATTCATTCTCTGTTCCCATTAGCTATTGTCTTTTGTCTTTTATGTTTTACTTGTTTCGGTCGTTGGATGCTGGCCATGCTGGGGCACTGCCTTGAAGGGTTTTAGTTGAACAAATCACACTCAGTGCTTGTTTTTAAAGTCCGGTACTTCTATTGGTCTCTTCTGCCAAACTGCTTGGCTACAGGGATGTAAACAAACCAACACTGGTTGACAAGTAATAGTGGGAGGCTAACACGAACACAACGACACAGACATGAATAGATATATGCATATACACACACACATACACGCACAAGCATATATATATATTAGAAGAAATGAGGTACTCAGAAATCTGGATGGTTTTATATTTATAGATATTTATTAGTATGTTACATGTTTTTATAAATTAGCGGTTTTCTCAACTCTAGTGGAGTCTTCAATTTGAAGACTCCACTAGAGTGATTGAAAGTGTTAATTTATAAAAACATGTAACATACTAATAAATATCTGTAAATATAAAACCATCCAGATTTCTGAGTACCTCATTTCTTCAAATATATAATACCTGTACATCATCTCCAAACCTTCTAAGATATATATATATATTTTTACGTTTTTGTATTCTTATTCGTGCTTTCCTTATTGTTTTCACGTATTTTTGTATTTTTATTCGTGTACATCGTCCGTTTTCCGTCCTTGTATTGTATACATTCGAAGCTTTCTTCCAAGGGATTAGATTTCCCTTGAAGGCTGCCCAGGTCGGAGCAATCTCAAGATTAATCAGCCGAAATTGCGAAGATGATCCGGTTCTTGACTGATGAGTGAGGGCTTCGAATGTCCCGTCCTGTGGTTCTTGTGTCATCTTCTAGGTGTTTCACGTTCTTGTCCCAGTGTGTATATATTTTTTACTTTTTACATATATATATATATATATATATATATGTGTATGTATGTATAATGGATTTCTATCAGTTTCCATCTACCAAATCCACTCTCAAGGCTTTGGTCAGCCCAAGGCTATAGTAGACCACATTTGCCTAAAGTACCATGCAATGGAACTGAACCCAGAGCCATGTGGTTGGCAAACCAACTCTTTACCACACAGCCATATCTATGCCTATCTATTGCCTGTCCATATTCTCCTTATTGTCCTGGCAGAGGACTGGATAAGGTGTTGGAGTACTAATGCATGAAGCATAAGTTCAAATCTACGTATGCACAATGTTACAAATATAGATAACAGTGTCTAATTTGAATATTTACATATTTTATCTTTCAAGATGCAAAGACAAGAATTTTTTACTGAATCAACCAAAAGCTTTCAGGGTCAATAAATTAAGTACCAGTTGCATATTGGGGTCGATCTAATCGACTGGCCCCATCCCCAAAATTTTGCACCCTGTGCTTAGAATAGAAAAGAATATTTACTTCTTTTAAGGCATTTAGCTGGCAGAAACATTAGCATGCCGGGCAAAATGCTTATTGGTATTTTGTCTGTCTTTACTTCTGACTTCAAATTCTGCCATGGTCAACTTTGCCTTTCATCTTTTCGGTGTCAATAAATTAAGTACCAGTCAGAAACTGGGGTCGATGTAATCGACTAGTCCCCTCCCCCAAAATTCCAGGCATTGTGCCTTCAGTAGAAAGGGTTATTTTACTTCATGTATGTGACTCTTATATTTATTGTTGTATTTGTGTAAATGTGTGTATGTATTGCTATTGTCTGTGTTTATATGTGCGTTGTGTATATGTTTGTGTAGCCTTGTGTGTGAGAAGTTCAATGTCGTGTCTTTATATTTCAGATGTAAGTGCATGTATGAAAAACGAGCACATGTGTCAGAATGGTAAATGCATTCACCAGAACTACGTATGTGATGGCATTCCAGACTGTCCGAATGGTCAAGAAGAGATGAACTGTAAAGAGAGATCCACAAGTAAGTATGTCATAAACATCATTATGGTGAAAGGAAAGCTCTTAGAATCCACCTCAAAATGGCTAGAGAATACAGGTGGGTGGGCGAGGAACTTGCCATTGGCAGTAACAGTAATTTATGAATTGTGATGTTCCCTGAGAGATGTAGAGTGCTGGGAAGACATTTCAATGGATGAAGTAGTGGACATGAGTGGACATTTTGGGTGGCCATGTTGAATGGACATGTCGAGTGGCCATGTCGAGTGGACATGTTGAGTGGCCATTGAAGTAGACATGTTGAGTGGACATGTTGAGTGGACAGGTTGGGTGGCCCTGTTGAGTGGCCATGTTGAGTGGACAGGTTGGGTGGATAGGTTGGGTAGCAATGTTGAGTGGCCATTTTGAGTAGACATGTTGAGTGGACAGGTTGGGTAGCCATGTTGAGTGGATATGTTGAGTGACCATGTTCATTGGACAGGTTGGGTGGATAGGTTGGATGGCCATGTTGCTTGACTGTACGTTAGACACTTCCATGTGTATTGATACCAGAGCTGTTGCTGTGAAAGTTATAGACATTGATGATTTCACGACCTTCTGCGACCAACAAAGGTTGTGAAATCATGAAACATACACTTGCTGTGGATTTTTAAATGTTTAAAATTTTTCCTAATGTTCTGGTTCATGTACTCATCCGAAGAAAACAGTTTTTTTTATAATGATGTAATGTATCCATTAAACAATTTTAAAAATTCGTTAGAAACAGCTGTAATGAATTGCCACTTATCCATCATTTTTTAATTGTTTATTTATGATTCACCTGTTTCAGAACCTGCTCCTCGCATGATACAAAGTCTATTAGGAGCCTTATATTTGATACAGTATGTGTTTCTGGATTAGGCCAAGGGCTAATTATATATTCAATTGGGTTCAATTAATTGTATACATAACCTGAATAGCTTTCTGCCTGCCCTTCAGTACTAATATAGTCACTGTACCATCTATAGTACCAATATAGTCACAGTACCATCTATAGTCACTGTGTTTGCATTTTAATTTTGACCCAATCTGGTGCTTTACCATCCAAGTGCCTTATTCACCTGAATCCTAATATTATATGTGTGTGTGTGTGCATATATATATATTTTCTCTCCTTGTTTTTTCTGTGTCCCTTTCTGTAGAAGAGCGTAGGCTCAAAATGTAAAATACTTTTTCTGTTCCTGAGCGTTATACTAATACATCTGTTTGTTTTGTACACCACCTATCTTCGTCTTTTGTTTTTTTCGTAAACTCTCCTTATATATATATATATAATATATATATATATATATATATATATATATATATATTGTTGTAATAATTACTGCTCTATTTTTTAGAGTGTGCCTCTTTCTGGTATATGTTTTTTGTTAACTAACTATATATATATATAGAGAGAGAGAGATTAAATAATTATTATTGATACCCTTTCAAAAAAACTTTATCAATTGCAAACAAACACAAATACAGCCCCAATTAACTGTAATTGTGTCTAATAAATGTTTGATCTTCTTGTTGCAGTTCCAGCAAGTGAAGAAACACCATCAGGTGAGATGTTATAATTCTTGTATTCTCTTCCAGGAGTAGTGAAGGGGAAGGAATTAGCAGAAGATGTGAGGAGGCTGGAACCAACAACATAAGATCAATAGAATAGATTTGGTAGACTTAATCTTGTCCTTTGGAAGCCTTTAGCAGAGTTTATTTAGTTTTAAACATGCGGGCCAAGTCTTGGCTCTGAGTTCATTCAGTTTTAAACATGTGGGCCAAGTCTTGGCTCTGAGTTCATTCAGTTTTAAACATGTGGGCCAAGTCTTGGCTCTGAGTTCATTCAGTTTTAAACATGTGGGCCAAGTCTTGGCTCCGAGTTCATTCAGTTTTAAACATGTGGGCCAAGTCTTGGCTCTGAGTTCATTCAGTTTTAAACATGTGGCCAAGTCTTGGCTCTGAGTTCATTCAGTTTTAAACATGAGGGCCAAGTCTTGGCTCTGAGTTCATTCAGTTTTAAACATGTGGGCCAAGTCTGGCTCTGAGTTCATTCAGTTTTAAACATGTGGCCAAGTGTTGGCTCTGAGTTCATTCAGTTTTAAACATGTGGCCAAGTGTTGGCTCTGAGTTCATTCAGTTTTAAACATGTGGGCCAAGTGTTGGCTCTGAGTTCATTCAGTTTTAAACATGTGGGCCAATGTTGGCTCTGAGTTCATTCAGTTTTAAACATGTGGGCAAGTGTTGGCTCTGAGTTTGAGTTCATTCAGTTTTAAACATGGGGTCAAGTCTTGGCTCTGAGTTCATTCAGTTTTAAACATGTGGGCAAGTGTTGGCTCTGAGTTCATTCAGTTTTAAACATGTGGGCCAAGTCTTGGCTCTGAGTTCATTCAGTTTTAAACATGTGGGCCAAGTGTTGGCTCTGAGTTCATTCAGTTTTAAACATGTGGGCCAAGTCTTGGCTCTGAGTTCATTCAGTTTTAAACATGTGGGCCAAGTGTTGGCTCTGAGTTCATTCAGTTTTAAACATGTGGGCCAAGTGTTGGCTCTGAGTTCATTCAGTTTTAAACATGTGGGTCAAGTCTTGGCTCTGAGTTCATTCAGTTTTAAACATGTGGGCCAAGTGTTGGCTCTGAGTTCATTCAGTTTTAAACATGTGGGCCAAGTCTTGGCTCTGAGTTCATTCAGTTTTAAACATGTGGGCCAAGTCTTGGCTCTGAGTTCGTTCAGTTTTAAACATGTGGGCCAAGTGTTGGCTCTGAGTTCATTCAGTTTTAAACATGTGGGCCAAGTCTTGGCTCGGAGTTCATTCAGTTTTAAACATGTGGGCCAAGTGTTGGCTCTGAGTTCGTTCAGTTTTAAACATGTGGGCCAAGTGTTGGCTCTGAGTTCATTCAGTTTTAAAACATGTTGGCCAAGTGTTGGCTCTGAGTTCATTCAGTTTTAAACATGTGGGCCAAGTCTTGGCTCTGAGTTCGTTCAGTTTTAAACATGTGGGCCAAGTCTTGGCTCTGAGTTCGTTCAGTTTTAAACATGTGGCCAAGTGTTGGCTCTGAGTTCATTCAGTTTTAAACATGTGGGCCAAGTCTTGGCTCGGAGTTCATTCAGTTTTAAACATGTGGGCCAAGTGTTGGCTCTGAGTTCGTTCAGTTTTAAACATGTGGGCCAAGTGTTGGCTCTGAGTTCATTCAGTTTTAAACATGTGGGCCAAGTGTTGGCTCTGAGTTCATTCAGTTTTAAACATGTGGGCCAAGTCTTGGCTCTGAGTTCATTCAGTTTTAAACATGTGGGCCAAGTCTTGGCTCTGAGTTCATTCAGTTTTAAACATGTGGGTCAAGTCTTGGCTCTGAGTTCGTTCAGTTTTAAACATGTGGGCCAAGTGTTGGCTCTGAGTTCATTCAGTTTTAAACATGTGGGCCAAGTGTTGGCTCTGAGTTCATTCAGTTTTAAACATGTGGGCCAAGTGTTGGCTCTGAGTTCATTCAGTTTTAAACATGTGGGCCAAGTGTTGGCTCTGACTTCATTCAGTTTTAAACATGTGGGCCAAGTGTTGGCTCTGAGTTCATTCAGTTTTAAACATGTGGGCCAAGTCTTGGCTCTGAGTTCATTCATTTTCAAACATGTGGGCCAAGTGTTGGCTCTGAGTTCATTCAGTTTTAAACATGTGGGCCAAGTGTTGGCTCTGAGTTCATTCAGTTTTAAACATGTGGGCCAAGTGTTGGCTCTGAGTTCATTCAGTTTTAAACATGTGGGCCAAGTGTTGGCTCTGAGTTCATCAGTTTAAACATGTGGGCCAAGTGTTGGCTCTGAGTTCATTCAGTTTTAAACATGTGGGCCAAGTGTTGGCTCTGAGTTCATTCAGTTTTAAAACATGTGGGCCAAGTGTTGGCTCTGAGTTCATTCAGTTTTAACATGTGGGCCAAGTGTTGGCTCTGAGTTCATTCAGTTTTAAACATGGGGCCAAGTGTTGGCTCTGAGTTCGTTCAGTTTTAAACATGTGGGCCAAGTGTTGGCTCTGAGTTCGTTCAGTTTTAACAGTGGGGCCAAGTGTGGCTCTGAGTTCGTTCAGTTTTAAACATGTGGGCCAAGTGTTGGCTCTGAGTTCGTTCAGTTTTAAACATGGGGCCAAGTGTTGGCTCTGAGTTCATTCAGTTTTAACATGTGGGCCAAGTGTTGGCTCTGAGTTCATTCAGTTTTAAACATGTGGGCCAAGTGTTGGCTCTGAGTTCATTCAGTTTTAAACATGTGGGCCAAGTGTTGGCTCTGAGTTCATTCAGTTTTAAACATGTGGGCCAAGTGTTGGCTCTGAGTTCATTCAGTTTTAAACATGTGGGCAAGTGTTGGCTCTGAGTTCAATCAGTTTTAAAATGTGGGCCAAGTCTTGGCTCTGAGTTCATTCAGTTTTAAACATGTGTGGCCAAGTCTTGGCTCTGAGTTCATTCAGTTTTAAAACATGTGGGCCAAGTGTTGGCTCTGAGTTCATTCAGTTTTAAACATGTGGGCCAAGTCTTGGCTCTGAGTTCGTTCAGTTTTAAAACTGTGGGCCAAGTGTTGGCTCTGAGTCGTTCAGTTTTAAACATGTGGGCCAAGTCTTGGCTCTGAGTTCGTTCAGTTTTAAACATGTGGGCCAAGTCTTGGCTCTGAGTTCGTTCAGTTTTAAACATGTGGGCCAAGTGTTGGCTCTGAGTTCGTTCAGTTTTAAACATGTGGGCCAAGTGTTGGCTCTGAGTTCATTCAGTTTTAAACATGTAGGCCAAGTGTTGGATCTGAGTTCGTTCAGTTTTAAACATGTGGGCCAAGTCTTGGCTCTGAGTTCATTCAGTTTTAAACATGTGGGCCAAGTCATGGCTCTGAGTTCGTTCAGTTTTAAACATGTGGGCCAAGTCTTGGCTCTGAGTTCATTCAGTTTTAAACATGTGGGCCAAGTGTTGGCTCTGAGTTCGTTCAGTTTTAAACATGTGGGTCAAGTCTTGGCTCTGAGTTCGTTCAGTTTTAAACATGTGGGCCAAGTGTTGGCTCTGAGTTCATTCAGTTTTAAAACATGTAGGCCAAGTGTTGGCTCTGAGTTCGTTCAGTTTTAAAACATGTGGGCCAGTCTTGGCTCTGAGTTCATTCAGTTTTAAACATGTGGGCCAAGTGTTGGCTCTGAGTTCGTTCAGTTTTAAACATGTGGGCCAAGTGTGGCTCTGAGTTCATTCAGTTTTAAACATGTGGGCCAAGTGTTGGCTCTGAGTTCATTCAGTTTTAAACATGTGGGCCAAGTGTTGGCTCTGTCGTTCGTTTTCATTTTAAACATGTGGGCCAAGTGTTGGCTCTGAGTTCATTCAGTTTTAAACATGTGGGCCAAGTGTTGGCTCTGAGTTCATTCAGTTTTAAACATGTGGGCCAAGTCTTGGCTCTGAGTTCATTCAGTTTTAACATGTGGGCCAAGTCTTGGCTCTGAGTTCATTCAGTTTTAAAACATGTGGGCCAAGTGTTGGCTCTGAGTTCGTTCAGTTTTAAACATGTGGGCCAAGTGTTGGCTCTGAGTTCATTCAGTTTTAAACATGTGGGCCAAGTGTTGGCTCTGAGTTCATTCAGTTTTAAACATGTGGGCCAAGTGTTGGCTCTGAGTTCGTTCAGTTTTAAACATGTGGGCCAAGTCTTGGCTCTGAGTTCATTCAGTTTTAAACATGTGGGCCAAGTGTTGGCTCTGAGTTCATTCAGTTTTAAACATGTGGGCCAAGTCTTGGCTCTGAGTTCATTCAGTTTTAAACATGTGGGCCAAGTGTTGGCTCTGAGTTCGTTCAGTTTTAAACATGTGGGCCAAGTCTTGGCTCTGAGTTCATTCAGTTTTAAACATGTGGGCCAAGTGTTGGCTCTGAGTTCATTCACTTTTAAACATGTGGGCCAAGTGTTGGCTCTGAGTTCGTTCAGTTTTAAACATGTGGGCCAAGTCTTGGCTCTGAGTTCATTCAGTTTTAAACATGTGGGCCAAGTCTTGGCTCTGAGTTCATTCAGTTTTAAACATGTGGGTCAAGTCTTGGCTCTGAGTGAAACTCAACCCTTTTGATACCAATTGCCTCAGCAGTTCCTGCTTTTATGATCCAAACTCCCTGTTTTAAAATATAGTGATAAACCAAGGCAGCAAGCTGGCAGAACTGTTAGCACACCAGGTAGCATTCATTTGTCTTTACGTTCTGAGTTCAAATTCTGCCACGGTCAACTTTACCTTTGATCTCTTTCGGGATCAATATCATAAGTTCTAGTAGGGCTCTGGGGTCAACATAATTGACTAAACCAATATATAAAACAGTTATGTGGGTGAGCTGGTAGAATTGTTAGCATGTTGGGCAAAATGCTTAACAATATTTTGTCTGTCTTTATGTTCTGAGTTCAAATCCCACTGAAGTAGCTTAGCCTTTCATCCTTTTGGGGTCGATAAAATAAATACACTGGGGTCAATTTAACCAAAATTTGAAACCAATATACATTAATAAACTACACTTTATTTTAATATAATTTTACCATTAATCCAGCTTTCTAAATATATCTGTTAAGTTTATGGGCTCACATCCCCCCCACACACACCATATGTATATATATATATATCATCATCATCATCATTCTTGTTCAATATCTGCCTTCCATGCTGGCATATATATATACACACATATGCACATATGTGGTGTGTGTATAATATATATTATTATATATATATATATATATATATATATATATATTATATATATATATGAAGGTGCATGGTTCAGTGGTTAGAGCATTGAGTTTACGATTGTGAGTTTGATTCCCGGACCGGGCTGCGTGTTGTTTTCTTGAGCAAGACACTTTATTTCATGTTGCTCCAGTTCACTCAGCTGTAGAAATGAGTTGTGATGTCACAGGTGCCAAGCTGTATCGGCCTTTGCCTTTCACTTTGATAACACTGGTGGCATGGAGAGGGGAGGCTGGTATGCATGGGTGACTGCTGGTCTTCCATAAACAACCTTGCCCAGACTTGTGCTTGTAATAAAAGAAGGAAATTGCACACAGTTAACATAGTTTTAATATACTTTCAATATATTTTGTAAGTGAAAGAGTATTGTGTTTGTCAACCGGTTTCACTTTTGCTAATCATGACATTAAAATTATTGTAATTTCATATTTTCTTAAGATTTTAGTCCATGTTCTGTAAGGAAGTCTGTGAATGAATCAAGTAGAACAATCTAATGTATGTATGTATCTATGTATATGTATGTGTAGGTATTCATATATATGTATGTATGCATGTATCTATTTGTGTTTGTCTCTTACCACCACTCGACAACCAGTGTTGGTTTGTTTACATCCCCATAACTTAGCAGTTCAAACAAAGAATACTGTTAAAATAAGTACCAGGTTTTAAAAAAAATTGTAAAATATAGACTGGAGGTCAGTTTGTTCAACTAGAAACCCTTCATAGTGGTGCCCCAGCATAGCCACAATCCAATCACTGAAACAAGTAAAAGATAAAAGATGCACACCCCTATTACCATACCTCATGTCACCTCCACCACCACCACCACAGCAACAACAACATTGCCACTTACATTGTAACATTGCTCTTTCTGTCCTCTTACTACTACCACTACTTCCTTCTTAATACCATTCTTTCACCCCTCCTTCCATTACTACCTCTTCCATCACCACTACCACCATTCTAGTCCTGTTCTTTCTCTCCTCCTCTCACTGCCACCACCACAATGGCACTGTTATTACCATTCTAATACTCTTCATTCTCTCCTCCCATTACTACCACTACCACCACCACCAGACAACTGCATTCCTCTGACCATCAAAGAATGCCAGGGACTGGGCTACACTCTCACCTACCTGCCAAACGTTTTTGGAGACGAGACCTTCCAGGAGGCAAGAAATCGGTTCTACCAAAGCGCCATGCCTATCCTGCAGCACAGTTGTACACCTCTTGCATTGACCTTGCTCTGTGGTACGATCTTCCCATTTTGTGATAATGGTGTCTCGAAATACACCTGTAAACACATCTGTGATGGTAAGTGAACCTTTACGGTTTCTTTTCTCTTTCACATAACTCTGCAGGTGTTTTCTGATTGCACACACGCACACACAGACACACACACACAACACACACATGCACACACATACAAACAAACACAAACATACTCTTTCACATGCACACATACAAACGCATACACGCTCGCACACACACACACACAAACACAGACATATCTCAAACACATATACATATATACCTGTATGTATATGCATTATTGCCCCAAAAGTACATAAACACACATACATACACACCAACACCTACATACATACACACATACATATATATATATATATATACACACACACACACACATACATACACATATACATATATTACGTGCATACATATAAATATATAAATACACATACATATATACATACACACAACTATCTAATTTGGTATCACCTAAATTCCAATGAAAAACCTTATTTCTGGATTGAAATTCTCTCTCTCTCTCTCTCTCTCTCTCTCTCTCTCTCTCTCTCTCTCTCTCTCTCTCTCTCTCTCTCTCTATATATATATATATATATATATATATATGTATATATATATATATGAGATAACTTGGACATGTTAGTCGTACGGAAGATGGCAGAATCCAGAAGGACATACTCTACGGAAAGCTTGCTAGGGGCACCAGGTCTGTTAGAAGACTGTTCTCACAGTACAAGGATGTCTGCAAAAGGGACATGAAGGTCTGCGACATCAATATTAGCAACTTGGAAGCGGTTGCCAGCAACCAAGGAGATTGGCTACGCACCATAGAAGAGGGAATAGAAAGGAGTGACAGAGGGAGAGAGGAAAAATGGAAAGGCAACAACAAGGCAGCGAGCTGGCAGAAACATTAGCATGCCGGGCGAAATGCTTAGCAGTATTTCGTCTGCCGTTATGTTCTGAATTCAAATTCCACTGGGGTTGACTTTGCCTTTCATCCTTTCGGGGTTGATAAATTAAGTACCAGTTACGCACTGGGGTCAATGTAATCGACTTAATCCCTTTGTCTGTCCTTGTTTGTCCCCTCTGTGTCTAGCCCCTTGTGGGTAATAAAGAAATAAGAAAAGACAGCAACAAGAAACTATGACATTACAATGAGCCGGGCAAAGTCTTCGCTACATCTGCCTCACCTGCCAGAGGGAGTGTTTGTCCAGGATAGGACCACACAGCCACAGCAGGAGACGTAAAGGACATGAAATGTAAAAACCAGACTGGATTATTTTATACACATCTCCATTGTCTCCCGAGACAAAAGGATGACAACAACAATATATATGTGTATATATATATATATATATATATATGTACATATAATTAAGGGTTAAGCAACAAGTTGCTTCACCATATACCGAAAATTTAGAAATAGCAGCCAAAAGACAGCTCATTTCTTTTTACTACATATACGACTCCACAGATAACAATATTTGTAGCTCACATAGGCAAAAAGAAGAAAAATAACGAAATCAAACAGTCTTCGATTAATTATGGACGCATTTCTGGATTAGAATTATACAAATTCATTTCCATCCTCAACATATATATATATATATATAATATATATATATATATATATATAAATAAATCTTCTCATCAGATGTTGTTGAGATAGGCTCTCTTTCTTTCCTGATGAGAAGATTGCATTTTACACCGTTTATTCCTTTAGAATAAAACCAATGTTGTCTTCGAAACATATGTCGAAAGTAAAAGAATTTTAATAACATCTTCGTTCAACTCCATTTATTTACTCATACTACACAAATTACTGCACATTAACCCGGAGTTTCTACCTTTGAATAGGTCGCTTCATCCATGTTACTTGTGTGAATTTTGCTACCCTGGTAACTGTTTATTGAATTTTCCATGTTAACGGTACACAAAGGATAATTCATTCATCCATTTACATATAGATTATATATATCTACTAGTAACATGACACTTCAACATGTAAGGACCAAATATTCAAATATTGTTCTTATTGTATTTGCTGTTGTTATTGTTTCTGATGTTGCTTTTGTTCCCAATTGCTGAAGTAAAGTTTTCTTTTCTTCCCTTCTTGTCTGTCTTTTGTTCTTTCCTTTTTCCTTTCCTTCTTTCAGAAGTGAAAGACCGTTGTGGTCAGGGCTCCATCCTAATGGACAGCTGTGACTGGTTGATTGACGAGTCCAACTGGTGTTTCACTGGAATGAACCGCTCTGCAACAGAGAAAGGTGAGTGACTCCGGCTTTAGAGAAAGTTTTCATTGCCTACTTGTGTGTGTGTGAGAACCTTCTTGCTTCTTGACAATTTGGATGTGTATATGTGACAACTGCTATATGCATATACATACTTGCATATTTTTGTGTGTGTGTGTAGTTATATATATATATAGCAGTGTATGTACACTTGTTCTCTTATATATATATATATAGAAAATAAGCAACAAGAATATCTTCGGTAATTTGGTACAATCGTTTCACACTACATCATTTTATTAAACATTGTAAGTATTACAACAGTTTTAAAATGTTGAACAATCATCAGCCATATATAGAGGTTTTCCATCAATACATATACTTATTTTCATGTTAATTGATAACATTATAAAGAGGGTAGATATATAGACAGAGATGTTGATTTGAAGGTTAAAAACATTAAGGTATTAGAATTAGATTCATTTGAATCTAAATTTTGCTGAACATCCACCATGGGTCATCACATTTGCTTAAGGTAAAAATGAATTCCTCGCTCTTTCGGAAACATCAATCTTCTGTATTGACCGCTTTCCACCACTTTGATCTGTTTTTTGTATTGAATACGTATCGCCACCGTGGGCCACTGCATCGAACACTTTGAACATATACTTCAAACTATATATCAACTATACATGAACTATATATCAACTATACATGAACTCTAAGATGTCTGACTTCGTTGTGTATTATAAATGAATTTCTTGTGTTTGACGGCATGAGCTGTCTTTTTTTATATATAACTTTTTTTGATAAAGTTCATTTCAGGAACTGAAACATGTTATAATGTATATATATAAAAATTAAAAATTGTATAATACAGCAGCATTTTCGAACTTCATTTTTTACAAATATATATATATATATATACACACACACACACACAAGGTGTATGTATACACACATAAACACATATATATAAACATATTTATTTATTTATTTATTTGCAGTGAGCACCAACGGCCACTCTCCTGGAACCAGCAAACCAGGTAATACAATCTACACTTTATTTACATTATTTACATTTGACGGACATTTGACCTCATCTTGTTTGTTGTTACCTTAGAAATAAGAACCGAGGTTCGAAATTTCCCCAAGACATCTGATGAAGGCTGTAAATAATGTACATAATTCCCCATCTCTTAAATATAGAACTGTACAATCTACACTTGTCTACTCTACCATCACCATCACCATTACCATTACCACATACACAACTACAATCATTCCTGATATAAATTCTACTACTACTACTACTGTGAAGACAGCCATCTTACAACGAACACCTCCCTCTAGACTAAGAATAGCTTCTTATATATTTTCAGTCAGACACCTAGTGATGGCTCTGTATGTGTCACCTGACTAGCCAAGCTGATCACATCATCATCATTGTCATCATCTTGAACCATCGAGAAATTTATGTCTGTGGCACTTAACCATTTCATGAGGCTTTGGTTGATACTAAAACATCAAATAAAACTTCAATATGATGGCTTCTGATGGTCTTACTCTTTTACTCTTTTACTTGTTTCAGTTACTTGACTGTGGCCATGCTGGAGCACCACCTTTAGTCAAGCAAATTGACCATAGGACTTATTCTTTGTAAGCCTAGTACTTATTCTGTCGGTATCTTTTGCTGAACCGCTAAGTTATGGGGACGTAAACACACCAGCATTGGTTGTCAAGCGATGTTGGGGGGGGGGGACAAACACAGACACACAAACATATACACACACATGCATATATATATATATACACACATATATGTCGGGCTTCTTTCAGTTTCCTCACAAGGCTTTGGTCGGCCCGAGGCTATAGTAGAAGACACTTGCCCAAGGTGCCACGCAGTGGGACTGAACCTGGACACATTAAATAATGTCCTAGATAAGCTACATCTGCATAAAAGACTAGATGATCATGAAAGGAACGTCTTTGACCATAAATCTTCAGGATGAGGATTGATATGAAACTAAAAAAAGATACAAAGGAACAGAAAAACCTCAAAACAGTTACTTGGCCTATTTTCAACAACAGCCAAATCTCCCTTAAATAGCTCTTCACTAGAATAATACAGTTTGCAAGAGGCATTGTCTGATATAGATAAATAGTTTTAATAATTTTTTGAACCAAAACAATGCAAGTTATAAGAAATAATACAAGTTGATGGCTTGTATTTTTGCCTTGTATTTTAATATTTCGGGGATAGGAACCCTTCTTCAGGAAATCTTTGGAGAAATGGTATTGTGAGCTGACTGTTTTGATAAAAACTAGGGCACATTGAAAAACATAGTCCTTGTTCAAATAAGACAAAATATCCACAGCTAGAACACATTTAATCTTAATCCTACAGAATTAGGATTAAACAATAACAATATATATTACGTTTATTCTGTTGTTTTTTCATCTCCATGCTGTATTTTGTTCATCTTTCCATTTTATTCCATTGACAGTATGTAAAAATGGTTTCTACCAATGCCAAAACAGCAGTATCTGTCTCCATCCAGTCAATCTCTGCGATGGGGAACCTGCTTGCCCCATGGCAGATGATGAACCAGAAAATTGCAGTAAGTATTCACAACAGTTCTTAACCTATGTATCAGGGTCTTTTATGAAAACATCAGAAAATATATATGTCATTCTGAAAATAAACTGACTGTTTATTTTCAGAATTACATTGTAGAATAGTAGAGAATTATTGGGCAATTAACTCTTTAGCATTCAGTTTATTTTGTCAAACGTAATGATTATGTCTTCACATTGTTTTGGATTAATCATGTACTATCTCATAGCTTTGAGATTTTACTGGTGTGATTGTTTATTTTAAGAATGACATTGTCAGATAGGTGTGAGAGGCCAGATCTGTCCAGTTTCACTATAAAACAGGTTGAATATTTGGACTGGATATGACTGGTTTAATTACTAATGGGTTAATCGCTATAAACAAACCATCTGTGTAGGTTGTTCTGCAATGACTTGGCAGAACCCTCCCCTGCCATCAACAATGGGAGATTCCACATTTGTCGATAAGGAATGTTGTGCATCTTAGATACAGCTTATCAAGAGTGTTGACAGTTTATTGTGGAGAATGAAGAGTATTGAACAGGGTTTGTATTAAATACTCTGAGTATAAGTCTGGTGAGTATTGCTGAGTACAATGGCTGCTGTGTAGGGTGAATTGTGTGAGGAGAATTTTAGGATCTTTTCTGTTTGAACAGCAGTTTTTAACATAATTTCTAGGTAACTAACAAATTTTAAACTTCGTATACTGGTAGAATGTGTTTATAAAACATCTTTTTCTCTTGGCTTTATTGAGAAAATTCTATAGTTTGTAAGATATTTGGGGTTTTTTTCCTTCAATTTCTGCAATTTCAACCAATCAGTGACGTCTATTGAGTTAAAAATCATTCTGTACCGTATGAATATGTCCCTCGTTTAAGAAGCAGATTGGTTTTATTTACATTTCTGAAGAAAAAAAGACACCCTTCCCCCCACCCCTAACCCTAAAACAGATTGAAATGCAATAGATCAATACTAGGGTCATAATTATGGGTGACAATTTCATATGACACTGCTAGAAAAAACTGACGTTCAAACCGAAAAGATCCGAATTTTAAGCATTCTGAGTATTGTGCAGTGCTTTACTGAGTATACTGAGTACTGGGGGTGGTTATTGAATAATACTGAGTATTGTAAATATTGATTATTAATAAACAGATTCTAATCAATGACCATCTTACTGTCTCTCTCCTCTACCACCACCACCACCATCACCATCGTCAGGTTGTTCTCCAAACCAGTTCAGGTGTCACAGTGGTCAGTGTGTGATGCAATCTCGCAGGTGTAATGGCTATAAGGACTGCAGGGACAACTCAGACGAGGCCCATTGCTCAGGTAAAGATTTACTCTTCCGCCATTACTGTCAGCCTTCAAAATTCTACACACACACAAGCACACACACATAATCAAACACATGCATATACACCGATATATATATACACACACACACACACACACACAATTAAACACATGCATACATGCAATTATATATATATATACACACAAACACACATATATATATACATATACACACACAAACACATACATATACACACACAAGCACATGCATACACACAAATATATACACACACACACACACACACATATATATACATTCACACACACATGCATACATACAAATATACACACATGCACACAGTCAAACATGCATATACACAAATATATATATATATATACACTTACACACACACACACACACATACAGGGTTGGCCAAAAGTCACCTGACAGTAAATCAAAAGCTAATCAATTCCAAGATTAAAACAAAATTATTTTATCTGAAACTTTGCTAATAAATAGACAAATGGTGGGGGAAAAAACTGATTTTTAACTCACAGCATTCAATTGTTAAACATTCACAATTATGTATATAATAAATGAAATTGAATTTTAAGTATTTATGGAATTTTGATTTACTGACGGGTGACTTTTGGCCAACCCTGTATATACTGTTGACATCATATGAATTTATGATCAAGAGAATGTGAAATAATTCCTTTTTGGACAGAAAAGGTGTTTTAACTCTAAAGCTTACTTTATCTGCTTCGAGATCCACTGTTCCAAAAAAGAAATACACATACATACATACTTACATATGGACACACACACACACATACACGCATGCATACATACTCACACACAGATATGTACAGTTCTCCGTTGTTCTCACTTCAGCTGAAAAATGCACTGGACGTCTGTGTAGTTCTGGACAATGTGTGGCACCAGACAGTTTCTGTAATGGTCAGTTTGATTGTGATGACCACAGTGATGAAAAATTTTGTGGTAAGGAATATTTTGGAATAATTCTTTTGATGTTCTCTCTCTCTCTCTCATCACATCCAGCTGGATGGTCAGAAATTCCATATATTTATGTTATCATCTTCATCATCATTAACACCATCATCTTCATCATCATTCTTGTCATCACTGTCATCATCTTGATAGACAAATTTTCCAAATCACATGAATCCATACCGGTATGCAATAATAATGTCAGGTGATATCATTGTGTGATAACTACATAAAATTATTTGATATTAATGTATGATAACTTGTAAAAATAGGAGATATCAGCATGAAATAGCCATATAAAGTGAGGAGATATTAGCATGTGATAACTTTATAAAAACAGGAGATATTAGTGTGTGATAAGTTTATAAAGTCGTGTGATTCCAATATGTGATAATTGTATAAAGTCATGTGATATCTGTGTGTGGTAACAGTATATGCACATGTGATATCAAAGTATGATGGGTGTATAAACCATGTGATATTAGCATATGATAACTGCACAAAGGCAGATGATATCAGCTATCTAACAGTAGATGTGTTACTAATTAGCATCTTATATGTAATATCAGTGTGTGGTAACAGCATATGGGCACATGATATCAGTGTGTGATGAGTTTATAAAACCATGTGATATTAGCATATGATAACTCTACAAAGTAGATGATATCAGCTAAATACAACAGATGTGTTATTAATTAGAATCTTATGCTAATTTGTTATATTTTTCTTTGCTACTGTTTCTACAGAATGCAACTTTCCAAAACGACAATGCAACAATCTGTTGTGCATTGACGCAGTAAAGTGGTGCAACAGAGAAGATGACTGCGGCGACAACAGTGATGAACAGATGTGCAGTAAGTGGCTAATTTCTTTAACCTTGTGTTTAATAAAATGACCCATTTCAATATGAGATATTGTGTGTGTGTATGGAGGAGGATAACCTTGATTAAGTAGGTCTGTGGCCAAAGATATTAAGGCTTTGTAGTGTTTGGGGATGTTATTGTGGTTTTTCGCTTTTGATAATCCACTGTAAAAAAAGAAATGACATAATGTCATCCCAGCCATGACAATCTAGAGTGAATACATTTTGAATACTTCTAAATTGTATATGAAATGTAAATTGGTATACAATATGTTAATAATACACACACACACACATGCAATGTGTGTATATACATACATGTATGTATGTATATGTGTGTTTTTTTATGTGTGCATGTATATGAATATATATGTATGTATGTGTGGGTGTATATGTATGTATATGTATATATATGTGTGTATATGTATACATATTCTGGCATCCATGCCAGTGGAGCGCTAAGAGCACCATCCAAGCGTGACCATTGCCAGGGCCGCTGACTGGCTCCCATGCCGGTGGCATGTAAAAAGCACCATTCGAACATGATCATTACCAGCGTCGCCTTACTGGCACATGTGGCAGTGACATGGGAAAACAACATTCAAGCATGGCCGTTGCCAGTACCACCTGACTGGCCCTCGTGCGGTGGCATGTAAAAGCACCCACTACACTCTTGGAGTGGTTGGTGTTAGGAAGGGCATCCAGCTGTAGAAACTCTGCCAGATCAGACTGGAGCCTGGTGTAACCATCTGGCTCACCAATCCTCAGTCAAACTGTCCAACCCATTCCAGCATGGAAAGCAAACATTAAACGATGATGATGATAATGTGTGTGTGTATTTATATATATTACCCCTTCTCTTTCTAGTATCTGTCTTTGACGTCGAATCTACTAACGGTTTTTTAAAATACTCAACGTTCTGTTTATCATTTATGCAGTCATCAAAATTGTTATAATGTCTTGTTGTTGCGATAGGCTCTCTTTCTTTCCTGATGAGAAGATTGCATTTACACCATTTATTCTTTTGGAATAAAACCAATGTTGTCTTCAAAACATATGTCGAAAGTAAAAGAATTTGATTAGCATCTGCGTTCAACTCCATTTATTTAATTATACTACACAAATTACTGCACATTAACCCGGAGTTTCTACCTTGTTACTTGCATGAAGTTTGAAACCCTGGTAACTGTTTATTGAATTTTCCATGTTAATGGTAAACAAAGGATAATTCATTCATCCATTTATATATATATATATGAAAGTATAAATAATTATGCAAAATGAGTGTTGTGCTTGTATTTCAAAGGGCCAGCCTCATCACATTCAGTGTCACACTGAATCGCCTTGATAACCACAGTAAGGGAATGCATGTCTGCGGAGTACTCAGCCACTTGCAAGTTGATTTCATGATCAGGCTGTTCCATCAGTCAGATCAATCAGAACACTCAACACCATAACTGGCAGAGAGCCAGGCTGTGTACCCACACGCTGCACACATGAGGGTCAGCTGAAAGGTTGACAGGCTGACCAAGATCCTTTCATAGAATGTCACCAAATGAGGTTTATTCTTCATCATGGTTCCCACCTTTGTACCCCACACAACTTCTTCTATCGATGTTGCAGTGCTTGGAGCCCATTGCTGAAGAAGCTTTCATCCTGTTGCTCAAAAAATATCTCCAACAACTTTTTGATTTTCTTTTGTTGTTTTCCAGATTGTTCCGTTGGTGAAGTATCCTGTCCTGGAGGTAAATGCATCCCCCAGAAATGGTGGTGTGATGGCAGTAATGACTGTCCTGGTGGATTTGATGAAGCTAAATGTCGTAAGTTGAATTTTTAAATCCCTTTTTACCACTTATGTTGGTAGAAATAGCAACCAAATCTGATCTAAATCTGGTGAAAGACATGTTAGATAATGTAATCCAACATAACCCTAAAAATAAGGGCTAGTCATAAACAGAATACCTTTGGTGACAGTCCAGCTGAATCAGGATTATGAAGGAGCTCAACAATTACATCCTTTGTCAAACCCACACACAATATACCATTCTTTTTTGCATCATGGACCAGTTTTGTGCAAGATATTTTTTCCACAGACCAGGGAATCACATGCATAAAAAAACACATAAAGTGTAAAATATATAATTTAATTATTACATATATAATATAAACATATTATAGGCGTAGGAGTGGCTGTGTGGTAAGTAACTTGCTTACGAACCACATGGTTCTGGGTTTAGTCCCACTGCGTGGCACCTTGAGTAAGTGTCTTCTACTATTGCCTCAGGCTGACCAAAGCCTTGTGAGTGGATTTGGTAGACGGAAACTGAAAGAAGCCCGTTGTATATATATATGTATATATACGTGTGTGTGTGTGTGTGTGTGTGTGTTTGTCTGTGTTTGTCCCCTCAACATCGCTTGACAACCGATGCTGGTGTGTTTACGTCCCCGTAACTTAGCGGTTCGGCAAAAAAGGGACCGATAAAATAAGTACTAGGCTTACAAAGAATAAGTCCTGGGGTCGATTTGATCGACTAAAGGCGGTGCTCCAGCATGGCCACAGTCACATGACTGAAACGAGTAAAAGAGAGTATATAATGCCAAAACATCTTGTTGACTATGCTAGTCAATAAAATAGAAATAAAATTTTAAAATTTATCCTTCCCATGCAACCTAAAACCAAATGATTTGTGGCCTGGTACTCGACCATAGACAGAACCTCATTTACAGAGTTACACATTATTTGGAGTGCCACTAACCAATGCGTTCGCCAGTTTTTATTTCCATCCCTTCTCACTGATCATTGTTAATTGCTCTTTCTGAACAATTGCCGTTTTACAGATCAAACTACTACAACAACAACAACAACTGCTGAGCCTACAGCAACAACAACACCAGAAAGTATTTATCCTTTCAAAGGTATTATTCAACACGAACCCTTCAATGTGGATCCTAAATTGTGCCCAATCCTTCCCTGCCTGCCCTTCTGTTCACCACCTCTTGGTCATTCCCTAAATCACAGTTTGTCACAGACTTGTGTTTCTCCTCTCCATGTTGTGAATACATTACATTCTTCTTTGATTTTCATGTTTGCCAAGAAAGATAGAAAGAAATTTGAACAATTTGAGAACAGATCCACTTACTTAGCAGTTTGGTTTTTCAGTTAATGTAAATGAAAAGTTCTAATACTATTTCCACATTCATTCTCAAGAATTTTCAACTTTATTTCCACACCAAAAGTTATTACATTGCACCTTGGTCTGCATTTCCACACCAAAGGATATATTTATTTCCACACCTTCTCTATAGCAAGACACCTCTACCTCAGCTTGTCTCTGGCGTAAAACCACCTCTCCTTCCTTTCAAATTCTCCTCTACTTTCTTGAGAGGGTTTTTCACTTCTTTTCTACCCTTTTTTCCTGTTCATTTTCTCTGTTCTGCGAGTTACTTGGCATCCTCACTAGTGTCAGAGGCAAAAAGAAAAGCACACAGTGGATGCTGTAACATGGCTGACATTAGGAAGGACATCCAAAGCTGACTCTGCAGCACAATGGAGCCCTGTGGCTCACCAGATCCTGACAAATTGTTCGACTTATGCCAGAATGGAAAATGGACATTAAATGATGATGATGATTATGACTTTATTCATATTTTGATCTTTATTTCCACAAGAAACCTATTCCCATACCATGATCTCTTTTTCTAAACTACAGTCTGTATTTTCAAACTATGACCACACCATGATCTGCATTTCCACACCATGATCTGCATTTCCACTCCATGATCTGTATTTCCATGCCATGATCTGTATTTCCATGCCATGATCTCTCTTTCCACAGCACATTCTGTATTTTCAAATTATGACCACACCATGATCTGCATTTCCACACCATGATCTGTATTTCCACACCATGGTCTGCATTTCCACACCATGGTCTGCATTTCCACACCATGATCTGTATTTCCACACCATGGTCTGCATTTCCACACCATGATCTGCATTTCCACACCATGGTCTGTATTTCCACACCATGATCTGTATTTCCACACCATGATCTGTATTTACACACCATGGTCTGTATCTCCACATCATAATATCTCTTTCCACAGCACATTCTGTATTTTCAAATTATGACCACACCATGATCTGCATTTCCACACCATGATCTGTATTTCCACACCATGGTCTGTATTTCCACACCATGGTCTGTATTTCCACACTATGATCTGTATTTTCATGCCATGATCTGTATCTCCACATCATAATCTCTCTTTCCACAGCACATTCTGTATTTTCAAACTCTGACCACATCACGATCTGTGTTTCTACACCATGGTCTGTATTTCCACACCATGATCTGTATTTCCATGATCTATATTTCCACATCCAATGTTATTTCCACACTTTGGCACTTATTTCCACATGAACATTTATTTCTACTCAAAACAATTTTGAGGGTGTTTACCAAATCAGATGCCAGATGTCGGAGCTTCAATGTATCTATTCCCAGGGAAGTAAGGCATTCAAAGTATGGTCAATGCCTGATGGAGGGTGTGTGCATGTGTATTACATGCACACAGATATGTATAGCCCACACATAGAAACACAGACACACGCACACTCATACATCACTGCAATGTAAACATTTGACATGTTCTCTACAACTGCAGATAACTGCAAGGCCAGTGAGTTCGTGTGTACTCGAGAGTATCGCTGTATCAACCGTAGCTCTGTGTGCGACATGCACTGGGATTGCTCTGATGGTGAAGATGAAGCCTTGTGTGGTAAGTACACCTGCAGACAACCATTCTATATTCTGTGTTTTCAAACTATGACCACACCATGATCTGTATTTCCACACCACGATCTGTATTTCCACACCATGATCTGTATTTTTACACCATCATCTGTACTTCCACACCACGATCTGTATTTTTACACCACAATCTGTATTTCCACACCATGATCTGTATTTTTACACCACGATCTGTATTTCCACACCACGATCTGTATTTCCACACCACGATCTGTATTTCCACACCATGATCTGTATTTTTACACCATCATCTGTACTTCCACACCATGATCTGTACTTCCACACCACAATCTGTATTTCTGCACCATAATCTGTATTTCCACACCACAATTTGTATTTCCATGCCGAGATCTGTATTTCCACACCACAATCTGTATTTTCATACCACTATCTGTATTTCCATACCACTATCTGTATTTCCATACTACAATCTGTAGAAACACCGCCAGATCTGACTGGCCTGGTACAGCCTTGGGCTTCCCAGACCCCAGTTAAACCGTCCAACCCATGCTAGCATGGAAAGCGGACGTTAAACGATGATGATGATGATGATGAATCTGTATTTCCACACCATGGTCTGTATTTCCACACCATGGTCTGTATTTCCACACCATGGTCTGTATTTCCACACCATGGTCTGTATTTCCACACCACTATCTGTATTTCCACACTATGATCTATACTTCCACACCATGATCTTTATTTCTGCACCATGATCTGTACTTCCATACCATGTTCTGTATTTCCACACCACGATCTGTATTTTCACACCATTTCCTCAACAAATCCCTAAATCAGCTTCACACTTCCTCCTTTGGCATGTCCATGTATTCTTCAAACAAACAAAACAAACATAACTAACACAAATGCAAACCACTAACAAAATATTTTATATTTTCAGTTTCACTGAGAAAATATGATTCCTCAAAGTCGCTGCCTGTGTTGGCTCTCACTTTACGGGGTAAAACCAGCATGGTCTGTGCCAACAATTGGTCTAAAGATTGGGCCTCGTTTGTCTGTAAATATCTCCGACACAAGTAAGTAACTCTTTGCACTAGCTATATTGATGTATCTGGATAGAGACTGTTGTTGTAGCTGTTTAGATCCAGGTCAGCTAAATGTTTCCCAAATATGACCATCCTGTCTTTTATTCAGACATTGTATGATGGAGTAAAGACAGTTTTTTTTTTCTTCTTTGGTTGTCCGTCTTAGGTCGGTGTTGATTGTTCTTGATCAGTTATCTCACATCTCTGTACAAAACACTTTGGATGCAGTTTTGATCTTTAAGGAAAAGTTCAAGTCCTTTTTTTGTAAAGAGTTTTAAGTTAAGTTAAACTGTAAGTTTTCAAGACTTGTAATAAATACTGTTTTGATTAAATTCTGTGTTAGCTGGTCGAAATTTTTACCTGGCATGGAGTCCTAGAGAGGCAGTCTGGTTGGGGGGACAATGCAACAAGCAAGAGAGTAGTATATACCAAATCCTCTTCCTATCAGCGATCCTTTCAGTCACCTCTTACACGTACAAACACAGATGGTGCAACCTACTATAAAGATAGAATACACACAGTATATACACTATAATATATACAGCAATATAGACTGCGTGGCACCTTGGGCAAGTGTTTTCTACTATAGCCACAGGCCAACCAAAGACTTGTGAGTGGATTTGGTAGAAGAAACTGAATGAAGCCTATCGTGTTTGTGTCTGTGTTTGTCCCCCACCATTGCTTGACAACAGATGCTGGTGTGTTTGTGTCTCCGTAACTTAGCATTTCAGCAAAAGACACAGATAGAATAAGTACTAGGCTTACAAAGAATAAGTCCTGGGGTTGATTTTTTCAACTAAAGGCGGTGCTCCAGTATGGCCACAGTCAAATGACTGAAACAAGTAAAAGAATAATATATATATATATAGCCACTACACACATTTTTTTTCTCTCCTTGTTTTTTCTGTGACCCTTTCTGTAGAAGAGCGTAGGCTCAAAATGTAAAAGACTTTTTCTATTCCTGAGCGTTATACTAATACATCTGTTTGTTTTGTATACCACCTGTCTTCCTCTTTTGTTTTTTTCATAAACTCTCCCTATATATATATAGTAATATACACATAGCCTTTGTGTCTAGTTTAGAAATCACTAACATTTTCTCTTCATTGTGTTCTTTCCCTAGGAATGTAAATAGAGTTGAGTTACTTGATGCACCTGAAAATACCCACTCCTACCAGCAGATCCTCAGTAAAACACTTAAATACCCTCTTCAGAACTACATCAGGACAGCATCGTAAGTATAACATGACCTTCACCATTAAAACTTGTTATTTCCATCATTACAGCCATGACAATTACCATCATCATAACCACCACACGTATGCAAAGTGTGTGTGGTGCGCAGAGGTGTGAATGTATATGCACATATGTATATGCTCACATTAATACAAGCACACATGTATACACTCACATAAATTCAGCCACACACATATATAAGCACATACGAAGGAGTCATACCCAATGACTGGTGTAGCAGTATAATAGTCAACTGCTACAAAGGTAAAGGTGACACCCTAGATACAAATAATTACAGAGGTATCAAGCTGTTGGATCAGGTGATGAAGGTTACGGGGAGGGTCATTGCCCAACTAATTAGAGAGAGAGTTAGTTTAGATGAGATGCAGTTTGGGTTCGTGCCAGGGAAAAGTACCACTGATGCCGGTGGCACGTAAAAAGCACCATCTGTCCGTGGCCGTTTGCCAACTCTGTCTGGCACCTGTGCGGGTGGCACGTAAAAAGCACCCACTACACTCACGGAGTGGTTGGTGTTAGGAGGGGCATCCAGCCTCAGAAACACTGCCAGATCAGACTGGGCCTGATGCAGCCTTCTGGCTTCACAGACCCCAGTTGAACCGTCCAACCCATGCTAGCATGGAAAGCGGACGCTAAATGATGATGATGATGATACGCACATATTTACTTGTACATCTACTTTCCTCTCCACCCACCACAACTATGCAACTGATTTCCTGTCCATCATGCAGACAATTTCCTGTTCACCACAAAATATTTTCCAAGTATTTGTTTTATTTTCTTTCATTTTTTCTTTTATTTTTTGTTTTATTTTATATTTCATTTTTATTTTATTTTTTGCAGTGTGGAAGGTGTTTATAAGCCATTTGAGAAACACACAAAAACAGTTAGATTCACTTCAACATTTAAATTTAATTTGCCAAAATATTTTCGTCGCTTTAAGACCGCGACAAAATTCCAAGATGCAGCACAGAATTTTGCCAGTGAACAGGTCGTGGTCTCAAAGCGATGAAAATATTTTGACAAATTAAATTTAAATGTTGAAGTGAATCTTACGGTTTTTGTGTTTCTCAAATGGCTTATAAACACCTTCCACGCTGCAATTGTTTTCGTTCCAGCACACGATATCAGATCTGGTCACGTGCTATGCATGTACATCTCCGTAATTTTATTTTTTGTTTTATTTTATTTTATTTTTTATTTTATATTTTATTTTATTTTTCATTTTATTTTTATTTTATTTTATTTTATTTTTTTTATCTTTTGTTATTTTTTATTTTATTTTTGTATTTTAATTATATTTTTAATTTAATTTTATCTTTTATTTTATTTTATTTTTATATTTATTTTTACTTTTATTTTTTATTATTTTTTATTACATTTTCTTTAATTTATATATTTTCTTTGTTTTATTTTATTTTATTTTTTATTCTTTATTTTACATTTTATTTTTTAATTTTATGTTTTATTTTATTTTTTATTTTTATTGTATATTTCATCTTATTTTATTTTATTTTTATTTCATTTTAGTTTTTGTTTTATTTTTTAATCTTATCTTTTCTTTTTTATTTTATCTTATTTTTCATTTTATTTTTTAATTTAATTTTTTATTTTATTCTACCTTTTATTTTATTTTTTATCTTATTTTATTTTATCTTTTATTTTATTTTATTATTTTATTTTTTATTTTATCTTATTTTATTTTTTATTTTATCTTATTTTATTTTTTATTTTATCTTATTTTATTTTTTATTTTATGTTTTATTTTCTCTTTTAATCTAATTTTATTATTTTATTTTTTGTTTTATTTTTATTTCATATCTATTTTATTTTTATTTTATTTTTCATTTTATTTTATTTCTATTTGTATTTTTAGTTATTTTATCCCCCCTCTCAGATCATTTTTTTTTTTGATACTTTAACTAGAAAATTGATTATTTCTGTATTGATTCACCATAATGTTTCTCTTTGATAATTGCTACTGTTCTTGTTGTTATTAGGTCTTGTGAAAGTAACAAGGTTGTTCATATGGCTTGTAATGAAAGAGGTAAGTGCATGTTGATGTTTCTACTATCCTTGTTATCATCCGACAAAATGAACAGTAGAAATGTAATTTCAGTTTAGTTAGCTTACTTACCAATCACAGTCCCACTGTGTGTCACCTTGCGCACTTGTCTTCTACCATAGCCTTGGGCCAACCAAACAAAGCCTTGTGAGTGGATTTGGGTAGATGTACACTGAAAGAAGCCCATCTTTTATATATATATCTGTGTGTGTGTGTGAATGTATGTATATGTTTGTGTGTCTGTGTTTCCCCCCCCCCCACCACCACCACCATCACTTGACAACCGATGTTGGTGTGCTTACATACCCATAACTTAGCAGTTCAACAAAAGAGACCCAATAGAATGAGTACTAGGCTTACAAAGAATAAGTCCTGTAGTCAATTTGTTCGACTAAAGACGGTGCTCCAGCATGGCCGCAGTCATATGACTGAAACAAATAAAAGAATTAACAACAAATCCAAAGATACCCCTACATATGGGGGTGTGTGTATGCATATACACACATATGCATGTGCACACACACACACACACATGTTAAACAAACACTCCTCCACCTACTTACAAACACTGACCCCCATCCTTCAAATCCATCAAAGTCCTCTGTGCAGTCAGTTCACTTGCTAGAAATGTCAGTAAAATCTCCCTTAGATCCCAACATACCATTGTAAATAAAGATATTCCGGTGGAAGTGTCTGTTGTCCTGAATATACTTCATTTGAATATAAGGGGAGAAGGTAACAGCAACAAAACCTTTGATGGTAGGGGCTGTTCTATGTAATCTGGCCTAGGGTTTAAAAACAGCAGCGACAACACACATTCCATATACAAAAAATGCTTCCCCACACATTTACAAACACACACACACACACACACACACTAAACCTTCTCCCAAGGCTATAAACTCCACCCCACCCTCACATATACGTACACACAGACTGAACCTTCTCTTTGTACCTACAAACACACCCTACACTGCTACAATCTACCCCTACAACCACTCCTCTACTCCAACAACTACCCCTCCACACAGACCCTGCAACCCAACAAATTAACGGGGAATCCCAACTACAGTTACTCCGACCCCCACATCCCACCAAACACTTCCCAAAACTCCCCCCTTCTTTGACTGCTCCACCATCACAAACCTAAAAACACCCTGCACACCCTTAAATCCTCACCTACACAAGGCCACCCTCACACCTCCTCAAACACATCCCATCCATCACCCCTCTCCTACCCACAACCCTACAAACACCACTTTGGAAGCACTCCGTCGGTTACGACGACGAGGGTTCCGGTTGATCCGATCAACGGAACAGCCTGCTTGTGAAATTAATGTGTAAGTGGCTGAGCACTCCACAGACACGTGTACCCTTAACGTAGTTCTCGGGGATATTCAGCGTGACACAGAGAGTGACAAGGCCGGCCCTTTGAAATACAGGTACAACAGAAACAGGAAGTAAGAGTGAGAGAAAGTTGTGGTGAAAGAGTACAGCAGGGATCACCACCATCCCTGCCGGAGCCTCGTGGAGCTTTTAGGTGTTTTCGCTCAATAAACACTCACAACGCCCGGTCTGCGAATCGAAACCGCGATCCTACGACCGCGAGTCCGCTGCCCTAACCACTGGGCCATTGTGCCTCCACTACAAACACCACTAAACTGTCATCAATGAAATTTCAAACTCCAAGACTTACCAGATTTCTTTGACCAAACCCATCCAACTCTCCCACCATCTCCATCAGTGACCTCCACCCCTCTCTAATTTCTTGTGCTCTTCTCTCTCTCTGTTTTCAGTTTGTGGCACCAACAAGCATCATTCAATCCAGTATCAGAAGTTTATCATCGGCGGAGACTTGGCTCACCGCTATACCTGGCCCTGGGTAGCCTCTGTGCTCTACTTGGGAGAACCAATATGTGGCGCTACACTCATTTCTGACCAATGGCTTGTAACAGCAGCACATTGTATAGTGACAGGGTCTGTATATTTATATATACATCATTATCATTATTATTACTACTACTACTATCATTATTATTATTATTATTACTACTACTACTATCATTATTATTATTATTACCTCCACCTTAGCGAAGGCAGAGGTATTGTTTTTAGTTGTGTTTGTTTGTTTGTCTGTGGACAAGATATCTCAAGAGCCACTGGATGGATTCAGATGAAACTTTCAGGGATGTTTAACTTCATTACTGGCACAAACTGATTAGATTTTGGGATCGATCCAGTACCGGACAAGGATTCTGGATTATCTGTTATATTTACTTCACTTTACATGAAGTATTATGATCTTACATACACTTTCAAGTCTTTCTCTGATTATCTCCCTTGAAAGCGCACTCATGGTTTCCACATAAGTTATGGCAACGTTGCTGTTTCCAAAGTTTTATTTTCATTTCTCTATTATTAATTTTACTCGTGTCTCTATCTTAGTAGAAACTGATGAATTAAGAAATCAAGCTACATAAACAAACGGCAGCAAAACCATTCAGAAATTAAGTAACACTAACATATTCAGTAACAATAATAAATTTAATTTATCCTTGACAATTTTTTAGTTTTACCAATTTTGAATATATCTCTCCTATTTAAAACCTCTTACCTACTTGACAATTACATTTCTAGCTCTGCCTTGAAGGAAGCTTTACTTCTTGGACTCATGTTTTGGTGGGCAACGATGTTGTTAAACCTCCATTAGCAGCACCATATGCAGGTCCTTTACTTTTTCTTTCACGCACGGATTAATATTTCACTATAGACCTTTATGGTCGTAAAGACATATCAATGGATAGACTAAAAAAGGCCTTCATAGAGAAAACTGTCCCTGTTCATGCTGCAGACGACGCACACACAGCAATACAAACACAGCCTGCACACCCACCTTCACATTCCATGACTACCATTGGGATCGATCAGGTACCAGTCAAGGATTCTGGATTAATTTTCCAGTTTTTTTATTTACTTTTTGAGAGTGGTTGGGTTCATTTTTAGTATTCTCATTTGTGAGAGCAGTTGAGTTCATTTCAGATATTCTCATTTTTAAAATCATCTCCAGTTGAGCAGACATTGGGGCTGCCTTGGCAGAGGTTTGCACTCTCTGGGTGCTCTTATCATTATTACTATAATTATTATTATTAGGGTGTTAAGCTGGCAGAATCATTAGCATGCTGGGCAATAATGCTTAGCGACACTTGGTCTATCCTTATGTTTTGAGTTCAAATTCCACTGAGGTCAACTTTGCCTTTCATCCTTTTGGGGTCGATAAATGAAGTACTGGTTGAGTACTGGGGGCGATGTAATCAACTCGTCCCCTCCCCACAAATTTCAGGCCTTGTGCCTATAGTAGAAAGGATTATTATTATTATTATTATTAATTCTAATGAAGTCAACTTCACTTTTCATCCTTTCGGTGTCAATAAAGTAAGTACCAGTTGTGTGCTGGGGTTTAAAACCATGAAGGTGGAGAGCTAGCAGTATCATTAGCATGCCAGACAAAATGCGCTATTTCACTCGTCACTAGGTTCTGAGTTCAAATTTTACCAAAGTCAACTTTGCCTTTCATCCTTTTGAGATCAATAGAACAAGTACCAGTTGAACACTGGAATTCGATGTAATCAATTCATCCCCTCCTCCAAAATTGCTGCCCTTGTGGCAAAATTTGAAACCATTATTATTATGATTATTATTATTATTATTATTAATTCTACTGAGGTCAACTTTACTTTTCATTCTTTTGGTGTCGATAAAATAAGTACCAGTTGTGTGGTGGGAGTTGATGTAATCAATTACCCCCTCCCTTGAAATTGCTGGCCTTGTGCCATAATTTGAAACCAATGTTATTTTTTATTATTATTTGGTGAGCAGGCAGAATCATTGGTTAGTGGCATTTCATCAGTCCTTGCGTTCTGAGTTCAAATTCTGCCGTGGTTGTCTTTGCCTTTCATCCTTCTAGGGTCAATAAAATAAGTACCAGTTGATCATTGGGGTCCATGTAATCGACCTACACTCCACTTCAAAATTGCTGGCCTTGTGCCAAAATTTGAAATCATCATTATTATTATTATTATTATTAAGGTGGTAAACAGGTAGAATTGTTAGCACTCCAGGTGAAATGTTTAGCGGCATTTCGTTTGTCACTACATTCTGAGTTCAAATTCTGCTGAGGTCAGCTTTGCCTTTCATCCTTTTGAGGTCAATAAATTAAGTACCAGTTGTGTAGTGAGGTCGATTTGAACGATTGTACCCCTCCCCATGAAAATCCAGTATATATATACTCTTATTTGTTTCAGTCATTTGACTATGGCCATGCTCGAGCACTGCCTTTAGTCGAACAAATTGACCCCAGGACTTATATTATTTAATAAACACAATATATGTTTTTATATGCTACAATCAGTTTCACATGCTGAGAACAGTGTTTTTTAACATGTCTGATGATTGTGCTAAGACACCAGACATGTTATAAAACAGTTTGGCATGTTCTCAGCACATGAAACTAATTGTGGCTCATAAAAAAAAAGATGCAGTACTTTTGTTGTTGATCTTACCATCATGGAACAGTACACTATGTTTTCTTCTTTCTCTATTTGAACCTACAGCATGTGGAACCGGACCATGGTACCTTACTATTTCTCCATTGTCCTCGGTGAGATTGACCTGTACGAGGGGCTGATGAACGGAACACGGATCCCAGTTGACCGGATTGTCATGCCAGACCAGATGAAGCTGGTTGCATTTCACCCTCATCCAGACATTGCTATGTTGCACCTCAGGTACCCCGTGACACCCAGCTTCCGCATCAAGCCGATCTGCATGCCAGAGATACCAAAACACGACGAAAGGTCGGCCTGCTACCTGACCGGATGGGGCAGCTCCCATAGGCTGGAAAGTAAGTAGTGAGAGAGGAGGAAGTGGTGGGTTGAAAGACTGCAAAAGAGGTAGAAAAGACTGCTTCATGATTATACTCCTCAAACCCATGCTAGCATGGAAAAAGTTGATGTGAAATGAGCAAATGAATGTTATATATGTTGTCGTAGTTTAGATCAGGTCAAAAATTTTTTGTAAATCTAGGGAAACATTATCTAATGTGTGTGTTTTCTTTTTCAAATGATAGGGTTTGTTTTGAGAGATCTTTGACTACTGTTTCTAG
Source organism: Octopus sinensis (assembly GCF_006345805.1). Lineage (NCBI taxonomy): Eukaryota > Metazoa > Mollusca > Cephalopoda > Octopoda > Octopodidae > Octopus > Octopus sinensis. Next base: position 27,579,399 of record NC_043019.1, on the reverse strand, counting down.
CGAGTCAAACCTCTCTTGTTAAATCAACGTTATGTATGTCAGATGTGTGTATGTACATGCAAGGGTCTGAATTTTGATATGGATAAGTATTTTTATGTGTGTATGTGTGTGTTTAAGATTTAATTTCTGGGATCTTTTCAGTTTGAACAGCAGTTTTTAACATAATTTCTAGGTAACTAAAAAATTTTAAACTTCGTATACTGGTAGAATGTGTTTATAAAACATCATTTTCTCTTGGCTTTCTTGAGAAAATTCTGTAGTTTGTAACATATTTCGTCTTTAATTTCTTGCATTTCGGCAATTTCAACCAATCAATGACCATCTATTGAGGTGAAAGCATTCTGTGCCGTATGAATATGTCCCTCGTTTAAGAAACAGATTGGATTTATTTACATTTGTGAAGAAAAAAAGATACCCTTCCCCCACCCCTAACTAACCCTAAATCTAAAATAGATTGAAATGCAATAGATCGATCCTAGGGTCATAATTATGGGTGACAATTTCATATGACACCTAGAAATTATGTTAAAAACTGCTGTTCAAACCAAAAAGATCCAATTTCTGTTATTGTTCATCCCTTCCCACTCTAATTATTCTAAAATGCTCTTTCTTTCTCTCTCTCTCTCTCTACTGCCACCCATCCCTTATGTCTCCACCTCCAGACAGCAAACGCAGATACAGCAACTATTTACATGAAGTGCGTATGGTTATTCGAGACAATGCCAACTGTGCCGGGTTCCGACCACAGCCGGACTGGGAGCACAACTTGTGTGCTGGATACATGGAAAGTTCCATCACCGGATGTTACGTGAGTATATACAATATAAATTTTATTAGTTATTTTACATCACAACTGACAAACTACAGTATTTTCGTTGGGTCCTCATTCAGGGGGCCAATTACTAGGTCACTGCATTTCCAATAGTAATTCAGACAGGAAATGTTTGAGTGTCTTAAAGAGAATAATTACGAGGTGGTATCAAAAAGTCCCCGGACTAGTTCCATAGGACCCCAACAGATGGCAGCACATGGTTGCATGTGCATTGAGAGCTAGCAGAGACCTTCATGGGGCAGTGTGTCAAGTGACATCACCGTGTGTACTTTGCAGGTTGTGAAATTTGTGCTTTTGTGATCACATGTATGCTGTAGTCTGTGACTTTTGTCATAGACAGGAAGTTGGAACAAAGAACCACCATGATATTTTGCTTCAAACTTAGGAAGTCTGCTACAGAGACATTGAGCATGCTTTAGTAAGCTTACGGCAATGAGGCAATGGGTTGTATGCAATGTTTTGAGTGGCATTGGCACTTCAAGAGCAGAAGACCATCCCTGGAAGAGGATGAGCAATCTGGAAGACCTGCCAGGAGTGTCACCCTTAGCAATGTGGTATTGTGTATCAATTCAGTTTCAGTCTGTTGTACTCTTCAGCTAGTTTCAGCTTGGGAGCTGTGGCCATACTGGGGCATCACCATTAGCTTTGCTACATTTGCGCTACTTGAAACCTCATCTGATATGTGGAATTTGGTGAGCGAGGGTGTTTGATGCTATTGCTCTCATCTGCACGGCCTGCCATGAGGTGGGCCCATCTGGAACTCTTGACAGGAAGAGATCCAAGTTTGATTTGAAGACACCTACATCCATCCCATTTTGGTAGGATATTAAAGAGCTATGGGCCCTTGAAACCCAAGCTGTTGCAGTATCGGGTCTTGTATCTTGATGGTGATATCATGTTTGTTTTATATATATATATAATGTTTAGTATATACAGGGTGATTCAAAAGTCTCCATACATAGGGAAAATTTATTCTTTTTTATAAAAATGGTTTATAAGATACCCGAAATCCCCTGATATGACCCCTCTTGATTTCTATCTTTGGGGACATTTGAAAAGCATGATGTATTGCAGAAAGATAAAAGACATAACTCATTTGAAGGAATGCATCACCAACTCATTTGCTTACATATCACCAGATGTGCTATTATTATGAGTTCACAGTGAATGGGATAAACATACTGCAATGTGTATTCAAAACAGTGGTAACCATATCACTGTGATCACCGTGACCAACCAGGCTATCAGATGTTGCTACACTTCGCTGGTCATAATGCGCTTCGCTTTGTTTTAGCCTTCAAATGACGCCACACCGCTGGCTAAGTGAGCAGGCCAACAGAAGAAAGAGCGAGAGAAAGTTGTGGCGAAAAGGTACAGCAGGGATCATCACCACCCCCTGCCAGAGCCTCAGGGAGCTTTCAGGTGTTTTCGTTCAATAAGCGCTCACAACGCCCGGTCTGGAAATCAAAATTGCAATCCTACGACCACGAGTCCACTGCCCTAACCACTGGGCCATATAGAGCCTGTTAAATAAAAAAAAATCTATTCTTATAACCTGTTCCTATGTATGGTGACTTTTGAATCACCCTGTATATATAAATATGTGTGTGTGTGTGCTTGTGATATTTCAATATTCTTTGCAGGGTGACAGTGGAGGTGCCTTGATGTGCTGGGAACCAGACAATCGGTGGACTATTGTAGGAGTTTTGTCTAAAGGACGCTACAACTGTGCAGCCAATTCTCCAAACGTTTTCACAAAGATATCGTCCATGCGTGGTTGGATTGAACGATCCTTAGGGTGGAGCAACAAGTCACAAAACTAAACATCTAGTGGACAGGTGTGTTGGGTTGTGTGGGTTGCTACAGAGGAAGAGTGAGGCCAAGGTTAGCAGTAAGATGATTGTGAAGAGTAAAGAAACACAGGCTGACAATATATAATGAGGTTTGCTGGGGTGTCTTGGGGACAGGTCCAAAGGGGCAACAGCATTGCAGCATTCTTGGAATCCCTTCAATAACTTTTGGAGTCTTTCACAAAAAAACTTTTGGAGTCTTTCACAAAAAGCTCCACTGGTAATGTGGGTTTTGTTTCTATCCTTAGGTTTTTATTTTCAGTATAGCCCCATCATAATTGATATGCATGCAAGTTATGTGAATTTTGTTTATTTTTTAATCAACTAATAGTATTCAATTGTAGCCAAGAACCCTCACCAACCAACATCGATCTGAACTCAGCACTGTAAGTTAACACAATGCTTATTCTTCATTGTACAGTACCATTAAGAGGTGAGCTGGCAGAAACGTTGGCACGTCAGGCGAAATACTTAGCGGTATTTCATCTGCCTTTATGTTCTGAGTTTAAATTCCACTCTGGTGGACTTTGCCTTTCATCCTTTCAGGGTCGATAAATTAAGTACCAGTTGCGTACTGGGATCGATCTAATTGACTACCCCCACCGCCAAATTTTCAGGCCTTGTGCCTAAAGTAGAAAAGATAATACTGTGCCGTTCCTCCACCACCACCTCATGGTACCTATTATTTCAAATTTACATGACCTGGCTAACAGACACAATATGTGTCTAAATTCCAGACTGTGTCCAGAAGCTGGAACCCTCACAACTAAAAACACACAAGCTTCACAAAAGAGTTCTGTAGAAATGTATATATTGCATTGAGTACACATCATGGTTTATATGTTTATGTATATAGAATGAACATGGAATATTTCTAAACTTGCATACATTATTAAACCACTACTTATATATACACACACACACACACACACACACACACAATAAACATTCATTAATTTGGAATTTGAAATGAACAAACTCAGTGATGAGAATTGAAACTGGCATCTCTTGCTTAACAAGCAGAAGTGTCACATGATTGTGTCATTTCAGTCACAAACTGGTATTTACATCCAAATTTTGCCTCTTTGTTGATCTATTTCATTATATGAATCTGTCATATATACATACACTCACTTTTGTTATATATATGTACACATTTGTATCTATTATATATATTGCTTACACTGGTTCATTGCTTTATCTTCCAATTCAAATTATCCTTTTCCCATAAATAAACTTGAACTGGACAAAATTAAGCAATAAAGATTCAACACTATTCCATTCTTCAAATCTCTCTCATAGCCTTTGGCAATCTCACAGGTAAGCTTGTAATCTTCAAGTCAGTAAAGGAAGGACTAAGTTATTTCCCTTCTACAGACTTCAATTAAATTCAATGTTTTAATAATAATATAATAACGAAATTATTGTATACAGTGCTCAGGTGCACCACAACTTGTCAGAAAGTGCATATAAAGTACATGCAGTAATGTACAAATGTCTGGAAAGTGAACAGTGTATGAGTCAGATACATGCTTGTGTGTGTATGGAGGGGAGAAAATCAAGTGTAGTGTTGGCGAATCTCAGGAAGCATGGAAGTTTTGAAGGATGCAGTGCTCTGACAACTAACAACCGATGCCGGCAGTTTGTTCCATGCTTCAGCAACTCTCAGCGTGAAAAAATGTTTCCTGAAGTCATGGGAGCTGTGCTGTTTTCTTACTTTGTTTTCTTACACTGGTACACACACACACAGATTTATATGTATCTTAAATTTTACATGGTTTTCTGTTTACTGTCACAGAGCCCGAGTCGACATGAGGCTATAGCAGAAAATATTTGCCTAAGTTTCTCCACTCCTACTGGTCAATGAATCTCGTGTTCATTCACACACGAGTAGCTTACTTTCAAAACATAAAACACAATCTGCAAGCTGCTGGCTTCTCGCATGTGAAATTTTTTTTCAGTCAAACTGGGATACGTGCCATATAGACAGTGGGCGAATCTTAGTCTTCTAATCAAAATCAGATATATTCAGATTGCTTTAACCCTTTAGTGTTCAGATTATTCAATCAAACATAATGCTTATTGATTCCCATTGATTTGAATTAATCATGCATTATCTCATATCTTCAAGATCTTGATGGTGTAATTACTTAATGTAGAATAACATTGTAGGGTAGGTGTGAGGGCCTGGATCTGGTCAGTTTGAACATAAAACAGATTAAATACTTTGGCCGGATATGGCCTGTTTAAATACCAAAGGGTTAAACAATTACTCAAAAATCAAGTTTCGAAAGTAAGCTTGTCATATTTTCATAGTTGAGCTGAACTGGCAACGGTTACTTTGGTTTTGCAATAACAAATGATCAATACCAAGGCCAGATGATTTGGTTTCAAATACAGAGAGAATGAAAGTGAAAAACTTATCAAATTACTCAAAGACGAGGAAACTGAATGAGCTGATTGTAAAATGGTATGTTTACCATTCTGTTATACAACTGTTCTGTTGTAATGGACTATGGCCATGCTGGGGCACCACCTTGAAGGGTTTTAGTTAAATGGATTGACCCAGGTATTTTTGAAAGCCTGATGCTTATTCTATCAGTATCTTTTTCAGAACTGCTAAGTTATGGAGATGTAAACAAACCAACAAAGGGTGTAATATTGGTCCTGAGAGACAATCACACACACGGACTTCTTTCAGTTTCTGTCAACCAATTCTACTCTGAAGGCTTTAGTCTGCCTGAAGCTAGAGTAGAAGACTCTTTCCCCACAAGACCCCGCAGTGGGACTGAACCTGGGACCATGTGCATGGGAAGCAAACTTCTTACCACACAGCCACAACAATATCAACAATAATTGCAACAAATGGAAGAGACATATCAACAGAAATAAAACTAAAAGGAAAGAAAAACATACTCACAGATACAGGTCTTAGAAATCTTTACAATAGTTTTTTTGTATTTTTATTTTGAACATTTTTTAGATTATATATTATTATACAATATTTTGTTATCTGGTTGAAAATATTTTATATAATATACATATGTATATTTATATGTATGCATGTATGTGTGTATATATTTATAAATATACGTGTTTATAAGTGTGTGTGTATATATATATGTGTATGTATATATATATATATATACATACATGTGTATATATGTGAAAAATAAACTGAAAATATAAAATTATTTCTTATGGTTGGCATAAGGCCATAAAAATTTGGAAGGTAGGAGGTATAGTTGATTAGTACTGAACCCCAGTGGTTGACTAGTATTTATATATTTTTTTGATTCTCAGGATGGAAAAAAGCAAAACCAACTTGGGACAGGAGTGGGGGATGGGGGTGGAAATTAAACTCAAACTACAAAAGATGTCAGGAAATTCAATAAAATATGTTACTTGTATCATCATCATCATCAGTCTAGAAATTTTGTTGTCAACAGCTGTTTCAAAGAAGAAACAGCTGACGATACTTTAAAGGTGAGTGAAACCTGCAAACAACAATAAATGAAAGAGAGAGAGGGCAGGAGTTAATAAATCCGAGAAAATAAATCCAAGTTTTTTTTCAACACTCACAGTTTCAGCAGGATTCACTTGCTATATTTATTTGCTGGTGTATAAGACACACATACACACACACACAAGACAAACCCCATCTTTTTTAATAGAAAAAAGAAATTTATAAATTTATATACATTCAAACACTATATCCCATCTATAATACAGTCACATTAGATTTATGGCAATTTTTTTTTTGTTATATTTAAGAATTAAAACAATCAGGTCTTATACACCAGCATATGTGGTACTTTGAAATACGAAGAATGTTCTCACTGTTCAAGTTTAATTTAGCCAAACAATGTATTTAATTTAATAAATAGGAATATACCAGAATACAAAATGTGGGGTTTGGGTGAATCCCCAGTTTCAATTCTGTTTGCATTATTTCACCAAAGATGGTGAACCAGCAGAATTGTTACTGCACCAGATAAAGTCCTTGGCAGCATTTCTTCCGGGTTTTGTATTCAGATTCCAAATTCTGCCTTTCATCCTTTTGGGGTCAATAAAAAAAGTACCAGTCAAGTACTGGGGTCAATGTAATTGACTCACTCCTTCCTTCAAATCTACAGGCCTAGTGCTGAAAATTTAAAACAATTATTTCGTCAAAGGCGGTGAGCTGGCAGAATTGGTAGCACGCCAGGGCATTTTTTCTAGCTTCACATTCGGAGTTCAAATTCTGCCATGGTTATCTATTGACTTTCGTCCTTTTGGGGTGGATAACAAGATTAGTAGTTGAACTCTGTGGTCAATGTAGTTTAACTCACCCCATCCCCTAAGATTTCAGGTCCTGCACCCATAGTAATAGGAATTATTTCACCAATGGGAGGGAGAAGCGAGTATCACCAGCCCTCCACTGCCCTTAAGAAAAATTAGTGGTGGGTATTTGGTAACATCAACCTCAGCAGGATTTGAACTCGGAATGTAACAGACTGACAACAAACATCACAAGGTATTTCATCAGACTATGATTCCACCAATTCAATGCCGTTACGACAATATGCTGAAACTTGAGGGGAGGTGGGGAGCCAATCAATTACATCGACCCCCCCTCCAGTGCTCAAATTGTTACTTTACAGTTTATTGACCCCCACCCCGAAAAGATGAGAGGCAAAATAAACCTCAGCAGAATTTGAACTCAGAATGTAAAACCAGAAGAAATGCTAGTAGCATTTCACCCAGCATGCTAACAATTGTGCCAGCCCACTACCTAAATGAAAATAATAATAATAATAATAATAATACACAATATGGAATAAAATACAGATTGACTTTCTGCTTACTGAACTATGCAATATTTTGACAGTAGGTTTGAACCTGAAGACGAACAGACAGACATACTGTTGAAATACTGTTCAGTTCAAATAAACAAGGTACATACGTATCTCTCATTTACATATTGCATTGCAGTCTTCTTACTGTGTATATCACCTTCATGAAGAGCTACATCAAACTTCATATAATAATAATAATAATACTTGTAATAAAATAATGGTAATTTTTAAAAAATTATTCCTAAAGGTAACATGAAATGCTCTGTTTCAGTGTTCTTTTTTTAAAAAAAAATAACAAAAACAAAAAACATTAAAAACAGACATTTAAAAAAAATACATTAAAAAAAAGTAAAAGTCATTTTTAATTCAATTTATACAAAAAAAAAAGTTTTTTTTTTTTTCATAAGGTTACCTTCCTTTATAGAATTTTTTAGAGTTGTCTTTTGGATTTTCTCATCTCTTCTACACCACATACATAATACCACCATCAAAACACCACCACCACTGCCAAGAACAAACAAACAACAGAAATAAAAGCAGGATTGTGTGTGTGTGTATATATATACATAGCAGAGGTGTATCTTTGGTTTCACATACAGACACACACACATATATATATGTGTGTATGTATGAAACCAAAGGTAATATATTCAGAATAATCCAACGGAATATATCTCTAAATTCTTATCACATGAGAATTATTACTGGGTTTATATAACCGTTGAATAACTTATTTTGAATACCTAACTGCGAGCAAACTGGTAAACGTTTGAAGATATCCCTCACAAATTACCAATATATATATATATATATATATATATAGTTCCTTCCCTAAGTCATAGACTGAGAGCCGGTTTCCCAGATTCTGTGGAATATATACTCCACACAAGACAGGATTCAAGCTTGTTGCAGGATTATTCACTTTTGCCAGCTGAGTGGACTGGAGCAATGTAAAATGAAGTGTCTTGCTCAAGAACACCACACATCACCTGGTCCAGGAATTGAAACCACAATCTTACTCCAACATTCTAACCACTAAGCCGTACACCCTCGCTTCGCATACATATATAGGCATACATATATGTGCACAGGTACATATATGGACATGTTGTGAAAATGGCTTTTCTTTTCCAGATGAGGCAGGTGTGGGACAGCCCCCAAAACATCAGGTGATTCTTCTCCTGTATAACACACGTACTTATCTGAACTCACAAATATATACACACTCACACAACCACATAGATACACACCTCCATCCACACACACTTACAGAATCACACACACACAGTATTTACACACACATATACACATGCACACAATTATACATATGAGAGAGAGACATAGATATGGATATCTATGTTACACACAAACATCTATATACACATATATACTTGTCTACACACACACACATTTTACCTTTTACTTGTTTCAGTCATTAGACTGCGGTCATGCTGGGGCACCACCTTAAAGAATATATATATATATATATATATATTCTTACATATGTGCACATGGGCTTTTACATATAGAACATTACCACAAAAATATTTGTTATACAAACTGATAGTGTATTAACAGCAGTTAACTGATTGATGCAATGGTAGTGATGGTGGTGATGGTAATAGTAGCTATCTCACTGTTGTCACTATAATCATCATCATCATCGTCGTCATCAACAACAACTCCTACTACTACAGCAAGTCTGCTCTCCGACAAACCCCATCCTGGTAGCAAACACCTCGCTACGACTTATACTGGCCATAGCCGAAGGCAAGCAAGACCTCATCAATGCAGACGTCTTCTTCCCCACAGGTATCGATCAACACAACAGGAATCGCACTCTCCGTCCCTGGCACTGATGCTGATCCAGAGTCTGTTGCCGTCGATGTGTCTTTGACAATGCAAGCGAAGCACTTGTTGTTGGCCAATTCCAAAAACTTATATTTTGCTGCTTCTGACCACGTATCGCCCCTCTTTGGAATAAAATCTGAAAGAAGAGATTAAAAACATTATGAGTGAGTGAAGATTGAAGAATCAGAGAGGGCAATGAGTGAACAAGACTGTTAGCTGACCAGTGGTCAAGACTGCTAGGCTGCGTTTTACTTTATCACCACCACCATCTTACCCATCAATGCTTCTAGCCATTCTTTTGTTCTTTTACTTGTTTCACCCATGCTGGAGCAACACCTTTAATCAAAGAAATTAACCCCAGGACTTATTCTTTGTAAGCCTAATACATATCCTATCAGTCACTTTTGCCAAAACGCTAAGTTACAGGGACGTAAACACACCAACATCGGTTGAAAAGCGATGGTGGGGGCACACATAAATATACATATATATATATATGTTTATATATATATATCTATAATATGTATACAATGGGCTTCTTTCAGTTTCCATCTACCAGATCCACTCACAAGGCTTTGGTCTGCTCAAGGTTACATGCAGTGGGACTGCCAAGGTGACACATAGTGGGACTGAACCCAGAACCATGTGGTTGAGAAGGAAGCTTCTTTATTTCATTATATTGGCCATAAGGCCTTACACAGAGAAAGGAAGCTGTGGGCTGGACATAGACGTAATGTTATATGAAATGAAAATGATGATTAATGGGGGAAAAAAGGACGCCTGCCGATTGATTTTTCCCAAGAACAATGATCTCTTGTATATTGTTCATGAGGCAACAAACCTCTACACTATTCACAATATTCAATAAGAAAATTCAATAACAAAATGAGGCGCTAAGCCTCTTACCTTTCTTTCCAACCTTGGAACTTTCAATAACACTGAGGGTTTTCAACCTCTTATCACTATTCCTCCTCAACATCGCTTGTGCCCGCATACTCCGCCATCACCCATGCCTCATTCAAGAACAAAGTGGGTGCCGTGTCGGCGTCGCCTGGGTACAAGCGATATTCCTCTTTGAGTCCCTTCAGCCTATTCATCACGGACAACGTTATGACCTCCACAGCTATCTGTTGAGGCCATTCAGGATCCTGTGTACAGGCTAAAGGTGCTCCCTTTCGGGAAGGAAGCTTCTTACCACACAGCCATGCCTGTGCAAACATATAAAACAAGAATAAAAGGGGGGGAAAAAATTACTTACTGTTTAATTTACATGTAACAGACTGATAGGGAAGATCCCAAAATTCTTCCGGAAGGGGCTTCAGGTTTTCTGTACATTCAAAATCATATCCACCATAATCAGCATACCAGACAAACTGGAAGGAAGAAGAATTGAGAGAGAGAGAGAGAGAAGAACTACCATTATTAGAGCCACCATTGTCACTTTCATCACCATCATCATTGCAATCACCACCACCACAATCATAATCATCAACACTGCATTCATCATCATCATCATCATCACCACCACCACAATCATAATCATCATCATCACCACCACAATCATAATCATCAACACTGCATTCATCATCATCATCATCATCACACCCGTCATCATCATTAATCCTTTAATGGATTATCCAGAGTTTACTCGTGCATCGTAAATGAATCTTTTTAGAACCAGACGAGTATACTCAGTCGAAACTAACTTTTAATTTTAGCACTCAAACGAGTTTATTTATTTTGTGTCGTTTCATTTTTGAGCAATCACGAATTTACTCGCGTTGTCGTACGCCTGGCAGCACATATTCTGGTGCCATTTCAAAGAATTTATGCTTCTGAGTTTTGCATTTTTACTTCAGTGCATTCTCAGATTCAGGAGGGGGTTGACGTCATTTTAGAACCGTCTCGTTTTGATTACTCTTTTATTCTTTTACTCTTTTACTTGTTTCAGTCATTTGACTGCGGCCATGCTGGAGCACCGCCTTTAGTTGAGCAAATCGACCCCGGGACTTATTCTTTGTAAGCCCAGTACTTATTCTATCGGTCTCTTTTGCCGAACCGCTAAGTGACGGGGGACGTAAACACACCAGCATCGGTTGTCAAGCAATGCTAGGGGGACAAATACAGACACACAAACACACACACATACATATATATATATATATACATATATACGACAGGCTTCTTTCAGTTTCCGTCTACCAAATCCACTCACAAGGCATTGGTCGGCCCGGGGCTATAGCAGAAGACACTTGCCCAAGATGCCACGCAGTGGGACTGAACCCGGAACCATGTGGTTGTTTAGCAAGCTACTTACCACACAGCCACATACAAATAAGAGAATTATTTACGCATTTTTTCCCTCAAAATGGAAGAAGATTTAGATATATTCAGCGATCACGAATGCGATTTTTCATTTCACGATCTGGAAAGCTCTGGGGATGAATTAGACACGTGTTGTTCAGACTCTGACAATTTTTCAGAAGGTGACAAAGAAGATAATCAGATAGATGCATGTGCATGGCATGAAATCAATTGCTTGTCCGATTCGAAGAGAGAGCAGATACACGTGTGATGTCTGCAAGATAACTTTGTGTGTAACTCCTTGTTTTAAAAATTATCATTCTAAATAAACTGTCTATCAGATTTTTTTAAAAAATTTTTCTTTTGATTTAAAAACAATACATCTTATTAAAAAAATCGAAGATAGTTAAGTTATATGTATTTTTTTCAATGTCCAAGTTAACTCGTTTAAATCCAAATGAGTAAAAGTACATTTTAATTTCTATAATAAAAAATAAAGGAAACAAGATAAAAAAACTTTTTTTGTAATTAACACAGTGTATATAATTAAAACAGGAAATAATAAAAATATGCTCAGAAATGAAACGCCATGTCAAAATAATTGATCCATTAAGGGGTTAATATCAATTATGACCATCATCACAATCAGCATCACCACCATTGCACTCATCATCATCAAGTTAAGAAAAGCAAGTAGCCGGGTGTAACTTACATAACCTCCGTCTTCACAGACTGACGATGGGATTACTCGATACCAAGCATCATCAACGTTCGATACGTACGGATGTGACAATAGAACGTCGTTATCAGTTAGTGTGACGAGCTGAAACGGAAAAGAGAAACATTGTCACGTATGCATCAGGAGAGAGAGAGAGTAGTGCTAGGACCCTGGTTCAAACTCAGTCCGATACCGTTTGTACATTCAGGAAATGTCTATGCAGTTGTTCAACATGCAAGAAATGGCACACTTAAATTTCCCTCAAATTATGCTGTCTTAACAAAAAGAAAAAAAAGATGAACAACATAATTACATAAACACACAGGATATATACACACACACACACACATCATCATTGTCGTTTAACATCCGCTTTCCATGCTGGCATGGGTTGGACGGTTTGACTGAGGACTGGTGAGCCAGATGGCTGCACCAGGCTCCAATCTTGATCTGGCAGAGTTTCTACAGCTGGATGCCCTTCCTAACGCCAACCACTCTGAGAGTGTAGTGAGTGCTTTTACGTGCTGCCGACATGAGGGCCAGTCAGGCGATTCTGGCAACAATCACGCTCAAAAGGTGTTTTTTATGTGCTACCTGTACAGGAGCCAGCCCAGCGGCACTGGCAACAATCACGCTTGAATGTTGTTTTTCACATGTGCCAGTAAGGCGACACTGGCAACGATCACACTCGAATAGTCCTCTTTACGTGTTACCAGCACGGGAGCCAATCCGTGGCCCTGGCAACAATCACACTAGGATGTACTTATATATATATATATATATATATATTAAATATAGGAAAGAATGGAGCTGAACGAAGATTTAACAAAATTCCTTTATTTTATTTTCGACATATGTTTCGAAGTCTGCAAAGTCCCTAATTCCGATTGAATAAGGAGTCCATTTTGCAGCTTGGACTCCTTATTCAATCGGAATTAGGGACTTTGCAGACTTCGAAACATATGTCGAAAATAAAATAAAGGAATTTTGTTAAATCTTCGTTCAGCTCCATTCTTTCCTATACTTAATATATAAAACTTCAAATTTCCGCACTAAGGCACGGATTTTATGCCCCATGGTCGTAACTTCAACCGTGCCCTTTCTGTTGTGAATTTTGCTACCCAGGTATCGGTTATCTTTCGAATTATCCGTAATAAGATAATTCATCTATCTACTTCAATATATATATATATATATATATATATATGTTAGCCCCAAGGTAAAGTCTTGTTTTGATTTCTATCTAAAGGAATATTTCCCGTGACGATATGAATGAGTCCCTTAAGAGGTTCCTAACGTCAAAATTGCAATAGGGAATTAACCAGTTATTTTCAAGTTGTGGATTCTATTTGCCATGTCGCCCGAAGACAGCTTTTATTGTGAGGAGAAATAATGAGTGACATAATGGTCTTGGCTGCTATTTTTAACATGTAAGGGTTTTGAAACCTTCTTAGTTATAATTGTGACTTGTTCATAATTATAAACGTTTTTCTTCTTTATATTTTATGATAACATGTTTGGCCATTGATATATTCATAAATAATCTTAATTATTCATAATATATTCTCCATAATGGTTTTACATTACTTTCTACTTTATATATATATATATAGGCATAGGAGTGGCTGTGTGGTAAGTAGCTTGCCTATGAACCACATGGTTCCCGGTTCAATCCCACTGCGTGGTACCTTAGGCAAGTGTCTTCTACTATAGCCACAGGCCAACAAAGCCCTGAGTGGATTTGGTAGACGGAAACTAAAAGAAGCCCGTCGTATATATGTATATATATATATATAACGGGAAGCTTTATGAAAATAAACAAAAGACGAAGGCAGGTGGAAAACAAATGAACAATTGTTATGTGTGTGTGTGTGTGTGTGTGTGTCTATCGCTTGATGAACTTAGCAGTTTGGCAAAAGAGACCTATAGAATAAGTACTGGACTTACAAAGAATAAGTCAACTAAAGGTGGTGCTCCACCTTTATATATATATATATATAGATATATATATATATCATCATCATCATTTAAAATCCGTTTTCCGTGCTAGCACGGGTTGGACGGTTCAACGGGGGTCTGGGAAGCCAGGAGGCTGCACCAGGCTCCAGTCTGATCTGGCAGTATTTCTACAGCTGGATGCCCTTCCTAACGCCAACCACTCCGTGAGTGTCGTGGGTACTTTTTACGTGCCACCAGCACAGGTGCCATGGGAGGCTGGCAGCTGCCACGATCGGTTGGTGCTTTTTACATGCCACCGGCACAGAAGCCAGGGTGTGTGTGAGATGGATTATTGGAAAATAACCCCGAGTTCATGAATAAAGAGGAAGACAGCTAAGAGGACCAAGAGAGCCGCATAGGTTTCAAACAAACATTGATCACCAGCTGATGATTGGTTGAAGAGGGTTTTAAATATCAAACGGAAGACCAACAAAACAGAAACAAAATATGTAAAACAGAAACAGACAAACAGAAAAGAGATGATGGTGCTCCAGCTGGGGCATGAGTAAAAGTGGTAACTGACCGGTGAGGTGGCTTTCATCTTGTCAGTCAATCTGGCGGTGAAATTATCTCGTTCTGCCAGGAAGTCAAAGGGAATAATCTGGAAGAAAGAAGTTTTGAAATGAAAGTGAAATAAAAGTTGAAAGAGAGAGAGGGGGAGGAGGAGGAGAGATGAACAAGGAGGTGGGTGAGTAGGAGGAGACAAAAATGAGGAGGAGGAGGTGGAGAAGTGGACAGTGAGGAGGAGGCGAGATGGCCAAGGTGGAAGCGATGGATAGGGAGGAGGTGGAGAAAGAGAGATGGACAGAGAGGTGGAGAGATGGACAGAGAGGAGATGGAGAGGGAGGAGGTGAAAAGATGGACAGAGATAACAGTGGCGGTGGAAGGAGGAAGCGAAGAGATGGGCAGAGAGGTAGAGGAGGAGGAGAGATGAACAAGGAGGTGGGTGAGTAGGAGGAGACTTGGACATACAAAGGAAGAAGGGGGAGCAGGAGTACATAGACAGGAAACAGAAAGAAGACAAAGAGGAAAAGAAATGGACAGAGATAACAGTGGCGGTGGAAGGAGGAAGCGAAGAGATGGGCAGAGAGGTAGAGGAGGAGGAGAAGAGATGAAGGAGGGGAGGAATTGGAGGTAGAAGCCAAGGAATAGAAGAAGAGAGAGAGAGGAGGAACAGACAGAGAGGATAAAGATGAAGAGAGATGTGTGCCAGAAGAGGAGTAGAAATAGAGGAGGAGAGATGCAGAGTGTTCGATTATTTATACATCAATATAACTTTACAGTTGAATGATTTGTTTGTTGTTGTTATTAACCAAACCAATCAACCATGGAATAAAATCAATTTGTTAGCGAATGTTGAGGCAATCAAAGTTATGTCCCTTCCTAATGAGAGGGACCATGATTACAGTAAGCGATTCGTTTGACCCCTGAAACTTAATGTCAATCAACATTATGCCACAACATCACAAAGATAAATTTTGGAGGTGTTTTTTTTCTTTTGCTTTTTACTTTACAATAAAACATTTCTTTTCCATATTGAGGAGGTCACAGTTCTGGCGCTGTGGACATGGGATTGGAATGTGACAGGACATATTTGCATGATGGATTCTTCAAGCCAAGCAAACTGGTAGGAGACTTAAGAAATGAGATGGTTGGATAATGTCCATGGTCTCAGCTGGTCATGCTTGGGAATTCAGCTGGAAAGTCTAACGACAGTTGCACCTGATGGGACCCTATGGAGGAAGGGCCTGAGGACTTCACTATCATGACCCTCCCAGGAATTGGAACTTCTCCACATTGAGAAATCACAGCCTTAATACTATAGACATGTTATTAAAATGTTGCAGGAAAAAATTTCAAGGTCGATTCTTTAAGCTGAGCCAACTGGCAGGTGATGTAGGAGCAGGCCAAGACTAGGATGGTTGGATAATGTCCATAGTTGGTCATTTGGGAATGCAACCAGAAAGTGTTATGACAGTTCATTCTGATAGGACCCTGAGAAGAGGTGCCTGAGGGCTCTACCCCCATGACCTTCTCAAAAGCAGTGAGAAAGAGATGGATGGATCGATCAATCAATCGATGGATGACCCCATTATTTTATACCTGCATGAATGGGATCGACTGACTGTTTTTATGGGTGGATGCTCTTTTCTATTCCCAATCAGTGAACGATGAAGCTGGTGTGAAGCTTGAGCAAGAGAACTTTCTCAGGGGCACAGTACAACAGTGGTGGCTGTTGTAAGGTTTGAACTTATGACCAGGTGGTCAGTAGTCCAACATGTTAACCCTTTAGCACTCACTTTACTTTCTCAAACGTATTGCTTATTTATTCGCATTATTTTGAATTAATCGTGCATTATCTTGTAGCTTTGACATTTCAATGATGTGACTGTATATTTTTAGAGTGACACTGTAGGGTAAGTGTAAGAGGCTGGATCTGACCAGTTTTAACATAAAACTGGGTAGAATATTTGAGCTGGATAGGTTGGTTTAAATGTCAATGGGTTAAACCCACAGCCACTGCACCAAAATAAACAAGTGTGTGTGGAAAGAAGTAAACAAATATAGATGCAGGCATGGCTGTTGGGTAAGAAGCCTGTTTCCCAACCACATAGTTCTGGGTTCAGTCCCAGTGTGTGGCAGTTTTGGGCAAGTGTCTTCTACTATAACCTCAGGCCAACCAAAGCCTTGTGAGTGGATTTACTAGATGGAAACTGAAGAAAGTCTACCATATATATATCTGTGTGTGTGTGTGTGTGTGTATGTATGTATGTGTATATATATATATATATATATGTATGTCTATGTTGTGTGTTGTTATGTCTGTGTTTGTCCCCAACCACCACTTGACAACTGGTGTTGGTGTGTCACCAGTTCAGCAAAAACGAGACCGATGGAATAAGTACCCGGGGTTCAGTTCATTCATCTAAAAATTCAAGACAGCGCCCCAGCTTGGTCACAGTCTAACGACTGAAGCAAGTGAGAGATAAAAAGACGGGAAGAATAAAATACAATGGTGAATACTTACATGAAAGTTAGAAGGGTCAGCTATGTAGTCGATATACACGAAGGTCACATCTGGGATGGGAGCCATTTTGAAGGGTCCCGGCGGCTTCAACTTGATGTAGTCAGCCTTTGACCAAACAGCATCAGTATTCGATGAATCACTACAACTACTGATAACAGAACTCGTTGAAGAGGGAAAGTCACTGCTGTTGGGAGTAACAACTGCTGAAGTGGTCGACATGGCTGGGGTCTCTGGTGTCTTTGCTGAGATTCTATCGGAAGATCTGCTGAGTGGTGTCGAGCTGCCAGGCAAGCCGGTGACAATACCGGAACAAACGCTGCTGCTGCTACTACTATCTGGAGAGTTAGGGTTAGGGTGATGTAGGGAGAAGCTGGCCGGTGAATCTGGCGGATGCCCAGATACAGGCGAGGTGTGGCTGCTACTACTGGCAGTGGGCGAGGTCGCCGAGTCCTTCAAGCTGGACTGCTTCATCACATTCTCTAGCGTGGTCGTTGATTTCATTGAAAGTTCAGAGAGAGTTGAGCTGGAAACGGATTCAGTGCCATCGTGCACCAAACTACTCAGCAAATCTGTCCCTTCAGATTCAGCAAACTCTGCAACAGCCTTGTTGATGTTAATGTCATCTTCACCCATTGTATCATACAAAACTGCAAAGATCTTGTTATCTCTGGACAAATAGAAAAATACATTGAAACAGAAAATTTGTCTCTATATATATATATATATATATATATATATATATATATACACACACACACGCATATATATATAAATTAGAAAAAAACACCTTTTATCAATTCAAAATGAACAATTAAATTACACCATCTAGAAAATTACATATAATAGACCGATGATTAAGTAAATTGCAAAATAATAATAGATGGTGTAATTGTTCATTTTGAATTGATAAAAGGTGTTTTTTTCTAATTTATATATATATATATATATATATATATATATATATATATATCATCGTTTAATATCCGTTCTCCATGCTAGCATGGGTTGGACTATATATATATATATATTATAATTTGTGAAATTTGATTTAGTATTTCTAAATTGAATTTTTCCCTGTAAGTTAGGAATAATATTCCCTCAAATAATTATTATATATATATATATATATATATACACATAAAATTAGAACTAACCCCCTCCCCAGTAATAAATCTAAATAACAAAGTGAAATTAATGATAAGTGGTGTCTTCCTGTGAAAAAATATCAGTTACTACTATGATATTGTTGATGAAACATGTCCTATCTACTTATCCTCTTTGTGATTTTGGTTAATAGGATAACTATACAAATGAATCCTTTGAATTTAACTAAATTCTATACTTTTATGCAGCTGAAGATTGCTCTACATTTTAAAACTGATGTAATATTTGCGTTGTTCAATTAAATGGAGTCGCATGAAACGATCATACTGCATTACCACTGGATATCCTTGTTGCTTATTTTGATTATAAATATATATATATATATATATATATATATATATAAAGGGGAAAGTTTACGAAAATAAACAAAAGATGAAAGCAGGTGGAGTACAAACAAACAAATGTATTAGTATAGCGCTCAGGAATAGAGAAAGTCTTTTATGTTTCGAGCCTATGCTCTTCGACAGAAAGATACACAGAAAAAACAAGGAGAGAAAAAAATGCGTGTAGTAGCTAACGATCTATCATATATATATATATATATATATATATATATATATATATATATATATATGAAATTGAAATTCTATATTGTAGAATTGTATAAAAAACGAATGGTTTGGGAGGCAGAGAAAATCTGCCTTTTATCATAAGAGATATATATATATATATATATATATATATATATATAATATATATATATATATATATATATACGGAAACTGAAAGAAGCCCGTTGCATATATATATATATGTAAACATTGTAGGAACAAGAAGTACTAAAATTTAGGACTAAAAATCATGTGATTATTTTATTTATTTTTTTTGGCTAGAGCAGAAGATGCAGAAACCATAGACTGTTATGGCTGCGTTTGACAGACATAATTGATGTTCAACTTTAACAACATAGAATATGGAGTTCATTGAGAGAGTTTGAGCTGCTATTGTTAGAAGAGCAGGGAGCTACATGGCACTCGAGTGTTGGGCCCTACAGAGGCAAAGTGTCAGAATTCCTTTCAGGGATTGGGCCTCACAGAGGCAATGACCGAGACCCTAGACATTATGTCGTGCTTGAGAAGACACATCAAGCCAAGCAAAATCACAGGTGTGGCATACCGGTGTCACGCAAATGGCACCCATGCCAGTGGCAGGTAAAAGCAATGGTTACACTCTCAGAGTGGTTAGCATTAGGAAGGGCATTCAACCGTAGAAAACCATGCTTAAATCAGACTGGAGTATGGTGCAGCCTTTCAGTTTACCAGCCCTGGTCAAACAGTCCAACCCATGCCAGCATGGACAATGGACATTAAACGATGATGACGATACATACACACACACACACACACACACTCAGACCAAGTCATATTTATATATACATACAAACATGGATAGACATACATATACATTACAGATGCAACTCGTTTTTGACAGCTGAGAAAATTGCAGTAATGTGAAATAAAGTGTCTTGCTCAAGGACACAGCATGCCCCAGGAATTCAACTCATGTTGCTCCAATCCACTCAGCTGTATATAAACCTATATGAACATATTCAGCTATATATAAATCTATATAGACACACACACACATAAGTGAGTAGCCGTCATAAGTATGTCTTGCTAATTTGTACCATACTTTCACCAACTGTTTTAGCTGCCTGTGTAGTCATGAGCAGGCATGAACTCCTTCACAGCACCTCACTCTTGATCCAGTGGAACATCTAAGGATGTGACAACAGCCAGAAAGAGAAAGGGCAGCACCGACATCTGGTTAGCAATTGCTACAACAGAGTAACCTGGCACAACAGGGAAAAATAAATCAGGTTGTTAAGGACACAAACACTGACCAGTCCAGGTAAAGAAACTCACAATCATACGATAAGGAGTTGAACACTCAAATCACTTGACCAAGGGACTTCACTGAGTGGGGAAACAGTATTAGAACAACAGAATGACATTTTTTAAAGAATTATTTTGTTATAATACACTTTGCAACCACACACACACAGAGGCTTGGTTATCAAGCATACAGACTCATTCAACTGAAGCTTGTTCTTGTATATTTTACTTGCTTTATGTTATAACTGACCAGATCGGCCTCTCACACATACTCTACAGTGTCAATCTAAAACTAAACAACCACACATTGAAATCACGCAGCTATGAGATAATCTAGGATTAATTCAAAGCGATATGAATAAATAAACATTACATTAGATAGAATAATAATCTGAATGCTAAACAGTTTTAAGAGACAGTGTGTACAAGGCTTCCTACAGAACACCGGCCACTAGCATGTCACAAGGTTAACTACCAGTTGCTACTCATATTTATGTAGAATTAAGTGGAACAGAACAAAGTGGAGTGGAGGGCTTTGCTCAAGGGTACAATGTACTGTTGAACACCCAGACCACTAAGCCCCCCCACACACACACACAAAGAAAGATAGAATAAGTTTGGTGTTTACTTTGTCACAGCTTCTGCCACACAAGTCTTGCCAAGTGCCATTTCCATCAACTTGTCAATGGCACCGATATTACAAGAATATTGCTCTAAACCAGCAAGAACACAAGGAATTGCCTGCAAAGAAAAGATAATAATAACAAATGATACAAATAATATTTCTTCATGCCCCCGCACCTCCTTTGTGGCACAGAGGAGAACAGGTGGAATACAAATTACACTCTGATGTCTTAAAATGAAAGAAAAGAAAAATTGAATAATGTTATCTCCCAGCTGAGAGGTTTTTGTCTTGCAAGTTATTCAGCAACCCTGCTGGTGCTGGTGCCACATAAAAAGCACTCCATACACTCTGAAAAGTAGGTGGCATTAGGAAGGACATCTAGCTGTAGTAACAATACCAAAGCAAACTAGTGAAGCCTGGTGCAACTCTCCAACCTTGCCAGCTCCTGCCAAACTGTCGAACCCCTGCCAGCATGAAAAATGAACATTAAATGATGCTAAAAGTGATTATTACTTGAAATACACTACGTTTCAAAGTTGGGATGGTCATGCTTTTCACCATTGGTTTGATCCACTCCATCCACTACAACATTAACAACCACCATCATATGATGTTTGCCCTTCATCATCAATGACAACTACAACAAAGCAGAACTGTCCTTTGCTCAGCAATCATCATGTTGGGATTCGAGCGAAATCATATTTACCTTGGAGGATTAAGTCTTCACAGTGAAGAAATGACATCCTGTAACACTTTAGCAATTAAACCAGCCATATCTGGCCAAAATTCTCCATTTGTTTTATGCTCAAACTGGCCAAATCCAGGCTCTCACACCTACTCCAGTGGCAGATGCAAGGGTGCTGTCCTAGTTGTTTGGGTAACACCCTTCCTAGCCAAACTGACACCAAAAAAAACTGACCATGTTATTCAGTTATGATACACAAGTGCAGTTGACCACTACTTTCCATGGGTAAATCAAGACTCACAGGACAACATTACTCTTTCATATGCTTATGGTCTGCTACAACAAAATCAGAATGCATAAAAATGGGGTCCATTTGTTATGAATTGCGATTCCCTCCTTAACCCTTTCATTACTGTATTTATTTTGAACCCATGCTAGCATGGAAAACGGACGCTAAACGATGATGATGATGATGATGCTCTGTGTTTCTTTCAATTACTTTAATTTAAGTATAACAAAGAATTTAGTAAAATAACTTGGTTATCATTCAGCCAGTGTTAGGAACATAAATTGTGACTAAGGTTTGGTGGAAGATTTTAATTCAAAACTTATGGAAACAAGACATTTGTACTACAGAGCTAGAGCTGGTTTTAGCCAGGTTGGTAACAAAAGGGTTAAATAGTATTTTTTTCAAAACTCTTGAGCAACGCCCAACAAAAAAAAATCCTGCCCCCCACCCTGTTCCCCACAATGTTATTCTATATTAAACAATCAAATCATTGAATTGTCAAGGATATGATATGCTTGATAGAATAAACTGGACACTTGGGGGTTAAGGGAGAGGAAAAAAAAGAAAAAAACCAACAATTTCAACACAGAATGCATCTCACACAAACATCATTATTTAAGGTCCGTGCTTTATGCTAGCATAAGTTGGAATGATGAGTTGAAGGACTGCATCGTGATCCTTTATGAGGACCAGTCAAAAGTTAGGAAGAAGATCAAGCAAAGACGGCTGTGACTATCTGGAACACTGCATGTGCCAGCCTGAGCTGGAAGCATCGGAATTAATTTTTGTGGAACCCACGTGATGGGGGTGTAAGAAGAGGAAAATGCTGTCAGGCTATTCAGAGTCCACTTGATTGCAGACACTGGCCTGAACCGTATCCAGGACCTCGAGGCAGTGATGAGGGACTGAGAATCGTGGCAAGTGGACTTTGTTGCTGCGGCCTGGGCTGAAACCCAGCCATAATAATAAATGCTCCAGTGTCTACTCTGGCATGGTTTCTAAGGCTGGATGCCCTTCCTAATGCCAACCACTTAACGGAGTGTGCTGGGTGCTTTTTACATGTCACCAGCATGGGTGTGTTTCCACAGCACCGGCATGGGTGTCTTTTATGTGGCACCAGCACCTGAAAGGACAAGCCTGTACGTATGGAAGACAGAGATTTTACTTAGCTTGATGCTTCTTTTCAAGTACAGCAAATCCCCACATCTCGTGGCAGGTGGACTTTGTTGCTGTGGCTTGGGCTGAAACCCAGCCATAATAATAAATGCTCCAGTGTCTGCTCTGGCATGGTTTCTAAGGCTGGATGCCCTTCCTAATGCCAACCACTTTACAGTGTGTACAAGGTCTTTTTTTCATGCCACTAGCACTACTGAGGTTGCTATGCAGCTTGAAAGACTATAATACCCAGGTGGGAGCCGGATGGGTGAAGAGGGGACAGCGTTTATGCAAGAATATTGGGGGTGATGAGGTAAGCTGGTTCTTGTAGAGGAGTTACATGGTTACTCACCTTTAGGAGAGGGTAAGGATGATCAGTAGGAACTGCAAATCTATGTGGTTTTCCTCAGGGTATGAGGTGAGCAAAAGTGTGCTGGAACAGAGGAACTGGTTGGGGTTTGCAAGACTGTACAGGGGGCAGGGATAGGATGGAGAGGAGGATGCAAGGTAGAGACAGTTTTAACCCTTTAGCATATAAATCGGCTGTATCCGGCGAAAGCATTCTGTTTTATGTTCATAACTGTCAGATCTGGCCTCTTACACCAACCCAACAATACCATTCTAAAACTTACCTGTTACCTATTCAAAACCTCAAAGCTACAAACATAATGCATAACTAGTTCAAAACAATGAGAATAAATAAGTATTAATTCTGGCAAAATATCATGAATGCTTAAAAGATTAAATATTGCGTAGGGCTGAAGGGTGAATGTAGGGAGTGATGGGTGACCAATGACGCACAAGTTGAGGGTAATAGAGGGACGTAGAAGAGAGAAGAAAGATAATATTAGGGGTAGCACAAGCCCCACTCAATCACCCACACACATTACTAAAAGACTGTAAAGAATATGAGGAACTGAGATTTTTCTCACCTGGTATGGTAAATAATTCAAGGTAGAATCTAGTACACGTAACTGATTGAGTACTAGTCTATCGGAATCACCATGATCAAGGAATAGGCATTCCACCTAAGAGGAAAAAAGAAAGCATAAACAACATTATATGAGCAAAACGATACTGAGGTGAGCGCTAGCACACCTAGCGAGCAAGGAGTTTTAATTAATCAGCTTTATGTAATAACTGAAACACATCGTTATCTATATTACTAATTCCAGTCCCCTGGCTCAAGAAAAGACAGAAATGACTGTGGTAAGAAGCCCACTACCCAATCACAGGTTTCCAGGTTCAGTTCTATTGCATGGTACTTTGGGAAAATGTCTTCTATTATAACCTCAGGTCGACCAAAGCCTTAAAAGTGAATTTGGTGGACAGAAACTGAAAGCCTGTTGTGTATATATCTATATATATATATATATATATATATTCTTTTATTTGTTTCAGTTATTTGAATGAGGCCACGCTGGGGCACTACCTTTAGTCGAACAAATTGACACCAGGACTTATTCTTTGTAAGCCTAGTACTTATTTTATCGGTCTCTTTTAGCAAACTGCCAAGTTACAGGGACGTAAACACACCAACATCGGTTAAGTAATGGTGGGAGGACAAACAGACACACACACACATATATATATACACAATGGGCTTCTTTCAGTTTCTGTCTGTCAAATCTACTCACAAGGCTTTGTTATATTTCTGCTGCTTTTAAATAAAGCATATTACTCTACCTCTGGTATTTGAGTACTCTTTTTTCCACCTTGTTTCACATTTATGTGCTTACTCTGGTATATATATGTGTGTGTGTGTGTGTGTGTGTGTGAGCATGTGTCTTCATGTCTGTATTTGTCCCCACCACAGCTTGACAACCAGTGTTGGTGTGTTTATGTCCCCATAACTTAGTGGTTCAACAGAGACCAATAGAATATGTACCAGGCTTTAATAAAAAAAAAATAAGTCCTGGGGTTGATTTGTTTGATTAAAATTCCTGAAGGTGGTGCTCCAGCATGGCCACGGTCTAATGACTGCAACATGTAAAAGAATAAGTTAAAAATCAAACACCAGAATGCAATGGCAAAGGGACACAACTCAGGATATGTTTAAGTCTTATTCGACCTCCTCAAACAGTGTAACCATAGATGCAAGATCTTAAAATGTTTAGTAAGTCACTTTTATATATTTTTTATAAAGTGTATACATTATACACACATTAAAACATATACATCACTGCATTTAAATCCAGTCTCATACATTTTATACAAACCAAAAGGCTGTGGTAAGAAGTTTGCTTCCCAATTGCATGTTCTCAAGTTCAATCCAACTGCATGGCACCTTGGTCTTCTACTATAGCCTTGGGCTGACCAAAGCCTTGTGAGTGGATTTGGCAGATGGAAACAGGAAGAAGCCCATCATGTGTGTGTGTTTGTGTGTGTTGACAACCAGTGTTGGTTTGTTTACATCCCTATAACTTAGCAATTCAGCAAAAAAGACTGAGAGAATAAGTACCAGACTTTAAAGTAAATAAAAAAGTACTAGGGTCAATCTGTTCCACTAAACCAACCTGCTAGAGTGTTGCTCCAGCATGGCCACAGTCAAATGACTGAAAACAGTAAAAGTTAAAAAAAAAGGGCACACATTACACACACCATGTTCAAATAGTCCATCATCTTGTACTGATGCAGGCGTGATGTCAGTTAGTTGAAGAGGTGCCAAGCTGGAGCTTCCACAACATGCAATCAGGAGATGAAGAACTTCACCAATTGAAACAAGATGAGATATAAAACACTTTACTACCCATTCCCTGCCTATGTCCACCATGTACCAATTTAGTTGTCTCTCTTGCTTACTACAGTTGACACCACAACTCACATGTACACACCAGTTTCATTTATTTTCGTTTTTGTTTTTAACTGTTTCAGTCATAGGACTGTGGCCATGCTGGGGTGCCCCTTGAAGGATTTTTAATCAAATAAATTGACCGCAGTACCTTTGTAAGCCCAGTACTTATTCTATCAGTCTCCTTTGCCAAACTCCTAAGTTACATGGACATAAACACACCAACACCGGTTGTCAAGTGGCGGTGGTGGTAAACAGACACGCACACATATATACATACAATGGGCTTCTAGTTTCTGTCTACCAAATCTATTTAGAAGGCTTTGATTGACCTGAAGTTGTAGAACACATCACTTGCCCAAGGTGCCACACTGCTGAACTGAACCTGGAACCATGTGGCTGGAAAGCAAACTTTTTACCACACAGCCACTCCTTATATAAACATTTCCTATTTAATAAATCACCCTTCAAGCCATTTTCTGTTTTTTCTCTTAAGCCCAACTCAACACCCATTTCTCGTTGGGAAAGGCATGAATATCAGGTTTCCGTCCTTGTTAGTAAGTTGCTGTAGAAGGGAAGGACACATATGTGATGTACTGTGCCAATGTCACAATGAAGAAATCCAGTACAATAAAATACCACTTACAGTTCTTCTGCTCTCCTTCATCTGTAAAACCTTCACCCGGTGATAAAAGCCCTCCACTTCAGCAGCACAAATGTCCCCTTCTTGGATCTGGCCATTGGGTAGTTCAGGAAACCACTTTTCAATTTCTTTCTCAAGTTTTTCAAGTTTGTCCTAGAGTGGGGAAAAAGAGAGAGAGAGGGAGAACAGTGCTTTAGAGAATCTAAAGAGAGAGAGAGAGAGACAAGGCTTTAGAAAATCTCATTCAAACATTACAAAAGGTAAATTCAATATTCCGATTAACTGTTCTTGTCACCAGTAGTTCAACAATACAATTCTATATTGCTGAGATAAGGAATATATATTATGTATACCGTTTACATTAATCAAACTGGTGTCCTCATTTTGATCATTACTTTCACTACGTTTCAGCTGTTGTATGCTCCAGCCATCTTCAGGTGTCTTGTGTTGAATTCAGTTGTTGTATCCGAACTTTGAACCTAATCCTTTATTTGATCTACATGGGGATGAAGTGATGAGAAAGGACCTTCAGACGATGGGCCTCACTGAGGAAACGACAAGGGACCACGAGATGTGGGGATTTGCTGTACTTGAAAAGAAGCATCAAGCTAAGTAAAATCTCTGTCTTCCATACGTACAGGCTTGTCCTTTCAGGTACTGGTGCCACATAAAAGACACCCATGCCGGTGCTGCAGAAACACACCCATGCTGGTGGCACGTAAAAAGCACCCAGCACACTCCGTTAAGTGGTTGGTGTTAGGAAGGGCATCTGGCCATAGAAACCATGCCACAACAAACAATTGGAATCTAGACAGCTCCCAAGCTGGCCAGCTGTCTGACCCATGCCAGCATAGAAAACAGATGTTAAGCCTTTAGCATTCAGGTTATTCTTTTGATACCAACCCGGCCAAAACTGGCTCTGAGTACAAATGTCTTGTTTTCATATGTTTTGAATTAAAATCTTCCACCAAATCTTAGTCATAATTTATGTTCCTAACACTAGCTTAACGATAGCTAAGTTATTTTACTAAATTCTTTGTTATATTTAAAGTAACTGAAAGAAACAGAGAGCATCTCAAAATAAATACGGTAACGAAAGGGTTAAAGCTAATGCTTGTTTATTCACATTGTTTTGAATTCAAGATTTCAATGATGTGAATGTTTTATTCTTAGAATGACATTGTAGGGTAGGTGGGAAAGGTTGGATCTAATTCGGTTTGAAAATAAAACAGGTAGAATATTTTTGCCTGGATATGGATGGTTCGAATGTTAAAGGGTCAAACGATGATGATGGGCATGCTGTTCTCATTCCGCTTTCTGTGTTTCAAGTTCAACAGCCAAAACATAGTGCAACCAACCATTAAGATGAGGACGCCAGTTTGACTATTATAAACAGTATACGTAGTTTAACAATTTAATCATAAATAATCCCCTTCTATCATATGATAATCCCTCATCGCTTGAAACAATGCAACCTTCCTCAATAATACTCAAGCTTGAGTATATTGTATATTACATATACAATACATATATATATATATATATATATATATATATATATATATATATATATATATATATATTACACATACAATACACACATATATATATATATTACATATACAATACACATATATATATATATATTACATATACAATACACATATATATATATATATTACATATACAATACACATATATATATATATATTATATACATATACAATACACATATATATTATATTACATATACAATACACATATATATTATATACATATACAATACACATATATATTATATTACATATACAATACACATATATATTATATTACATATACAATACACATATATATTATATTACATATACAATACACATATATATTATATTACATATGCAATACACATATATATTATATTACATATGCAATACACATATATATATTACATATACAATACACATATATATATATTACATATACAATACACATATATATATATTACATATACAATACACATATATATATATATTACATATACAATACACATATATATATATTACATATACAATACACATATATATATATATATATTACATATACAATACACATATATATATATATATTACATATACAATACACATATATATATATTACATATACAATACACATATATATATATATTACATATGTGTATTGTATATTACATATACAATACACACATATATATATTACATGTACAATACACACATATATATATATATATATATATATATACATATACAATACACATATATATATATATATATATTACATATACAATACACATATATATATATATATTACATATACAATACACATATATATATATATTACATATACAATACACACATATATATATTACATATACAATACACACATATATATATATATTACATATACAATACACATATATATATTACATATACAATACACATATATATATTACATATACAATACACATATATATATTACATATACAATACACATATATATATTACATATACAATACACATATATATTACATATACAATACACATATATTACATATACAATACACATATATTACATATACAATACACATATATTACATATAAAATACACATATATATATATTACATATACAATACACATATATATATATTACATATACAATACATATATATATATTACATATACAATACATATATATATATTACATATACAATACATATATATATATTATGTATACAATACATATATATATATATTACGTATACAATACACACATATATATATATATATTACGTATACAATACATATATATATATATATATATATTATATATACAATACATATATATTACACATTCAATACATATATGATGCAAAAACACCCTGTAGACTGTGATAATCAATAAAGTAGAAATAAAATTTAAGAATTGTATTCTTGCTGTGTGGCACAGTACAAAATAATCCATGGCTTGATACTGACCCAGAGCCTTTGTCATTAGGGAGCCCTGCTTAACTGGAAAAGGGAGAGATGTTTTATTGAAAAACAGAGACAGTAGTAATAGCTGGCTTTCCATCTTTTAGTAACTAAAAGATTGAAAGCCGGCTATTTGACCAATGTTATCAAAAGATGGAGAGAGGTAGATAAAAGATCTGTTGAAAGATGGAGGGAAAAGTAACGGCAAAGGTACTCACTGAGTAATTTTCACCAACAATGCGTATGATGACGTCCGTTGTAGATGACAAAAAGCACACGTAGACATCCCAGAATCTATCGGCAGGCAACATTAAAGGTGCTGCAAAATAAGACCAACAAATAGGTTCAAATGACAAATATCATTGTTGAAAGAAATGAAATAGGGGTCACTTTTGTTAATTAGCAACAACTGATAAGTTAAGTGAACGGGTTGAGAATAATTTGTTTTGATGTTGTTGTTGTTGTTATATCTAAGACTTAGCAAATATTTTATAGAAGAATGACTCAAGAGCTACTGAGGGACACCTCCTGCATGAAAACCTAACAGTTAAGAGTGCTAGCATACTTAATGAAGTCAGTAAAGCAATGTTATATAGGAACAGATAAGACATTATCTAAATCAGTTCTAAATTCTAGGAAAACATACGAGATGTGTGTGTGTATGTGTGTGTGTTTATGTATACTGACCCTTTTTTTATCAACATACCTGAGATGAACCCTGATTCCAAAATACAAAATTCTGCTTTAGAGTGATTTAACCCTTTTAATCCAGCCATATCTAGCCAAAATATTCTGCCTCTTATGTTCAAACTGGCTAGATCCAACATCTCACACCTACCTGACAATGTCATTGTAAAATTAAACAACCACATCATCCAAATTTCAAAGCTAATAGATAAATGCATGATTAAATCAAAACAATATGAATAAATAAGCGTTACATTTGACAGAGTGCCAAAGGGTTAATTTAAGACTTGCCCTTAAAAATTCTTAATATATGTTCCAAATAACAGCTTACTGATGACAAATTTATTTTACTGAATTTTTAATTTATTTTTTGAAATTAATCAAAACAAGCACAATGTGTTTCAACAGAATTATAAAAACAAAAGGGTTAATGATGAAAAAATAGCAAAAGCACATCACCAGAGAGGGTCCCAAAAAATTGACCATTCTCTTCAAGGCCTGGAAGACACTTTGTCCCCTAAAAATTGCAGACACTCCATAATGCACCAATGGAGTATGGCACCCACATTTGGGCTGCTGCTGCACATAGATGTGCCCCCAGCTATATTCAGAAAATACCAGGAAGAGAAAAGGCATAGCTGAACCTGGGTGAGTTTGAACTCAGAACATAAAAAGCCAAAACAAATACTACATGGCCTTTTGTCCAATATTAAATGGACCCACCAATGCATCACTTTTATAATTTCCAACAGGCAATACGATGTTTTAGTCAATTATATCAATCCCAGGTACTTCACTAAGACAGGTGAGATGCAAGATTGACCTAGGCTAGATTTGAACACAAAACGTAGCCGTTCATTACAGCACTTAGTTCATCTCCTCCTGTGGCGTATAACTTGAAGGAGGGCAGGTTTTGCCTTTCCAGTGGATTTGTCCATATAGCTGAATGGATGAGAACAAATGCAACACTCTCTGCAGTTTGCTTGCCTTTCTTTCCCTCATTTCTAAACTGAATCCCTCGCTGAGCCCTTGACCCTCTCAAAAAACAAAAAAAAAGGGGGTTCTGTTTCATATTTTAGTAATCTTCTTGGTAGCTTCTTGAATCTGAGAAAAAAGATTCAACAATTTCTTGTTGAACAGACTGCACAGATGATTGGTTTTTCATGATCAGGTATATGTTAGCTCACTCCCTCCACCAAATTGACATTACCTGTACAGGTGCACAAAGTGCCACGCATCAGGTGACAAAGTGATCGCACAGCAATGTGAGATGAGTTTGCTCGAGAACACAACACACCAGCCAGCCAGCCCTGGGATTGAAACCACTATCTCATAATTGTGAGTGAAACACCGCAACCTCTAGGCATTATGCCCTCACTATTTTAGTAACGGGAGTCTGATAATTAATTTTAAAATGTGTGGGTGTTTGTGTGTGGGTGTGTATGTGCGTGCTTCCATGCATTTCCAAAATGCAGGCATGCATTAAGAAGCCAACATGCCATGTACATTATCTGCATTCAAAAAACATATCAAAAACCAAACATTGCTGCAATAAAACAGGATTCAAGAAGAAATTGTCACCACCACCACCATTTTAACCATTATTATTATTATTAATCCTGTCATGCTGACATGCAAGCAAACCACTGTACACCATTTGAAGCTCCACCATCTATAATGCCTAGTCTTATGAGTAGAAAATTTCCATTTTTTTTTTCCCCAACCAGTCGTAGGAATGTTTTTCTAAGACATAACGGTCATTCATAACCAATTTCAATTTTTTTTTTCTTTCTATTTGTTGTGGGCCCACCTGGGTAGCATTTGTTTGCACAGTGACTACATACTTGTCAGTAAGATTGATTTTATGTGTGTTTATATATATTTAATAATTAGATGCTTGCAAAAACATCTAATTAGTAAAGTGGAAAAATAATATATATATATATATATATATATATATATGTATATATATAAAATTAAATAAAAGGGGTAGAAATTGATATTAATCAATTAAAACCAGTGGCTTAGCATATTTAAAAAAATCCTGAGATTAAAAATTGTGTTACATACAAAATTTAGAGGAATGACCTCTAAAGTGAACACCCTTTATGCTAAACATTCTTTGTGTTAATGGCAATTTGACGTCTATGTTTAGCATAAAGGGTGTCCACTTTAGTGGTCATTCCTCTAAATTTTGTATATATATATATATATATATATATATATATATACAAATGAAGGTTATTAATATCACTATGCTTAAGTAAAATATATAATACATATATACATACATACATATATATATATATATATATATATATGTATGTATATATGTATTATATATTTTACTTAAGCATAGTGATATTAATAACCTGTTGTTAGAACTCAACATACATATGCTTCAGAATAAGGCATCAGGTGAGGACAGAGAGTAATATGAAATTAAAGAAATATGATCCAGTCAGAACACGAAATCTAATTCACTGTGAAAAGTCTGCCTTTTTTTAAAAATTTACTCCTCATCCTATCTGCCTCTTCTCTCTCTCAAACACTATTTGTATCCCTTTCCAAGCAATGCTCTCCTCTGCTTTGTTTCACTCAACCTCCCCCTTTTTTTTTTCTTCTTTTCAATGTCTTATTCCTTCTTTGTCTTTTCTCTCCCTCGCTCACAAACTTCATTTGTATCCCTTTCCAAATTATTTCATTTAATATTTTTCATCTTTTACACAAACTTTCACTTACAATGCTCTCTCTCTCTCTCTCTCTCTCTCTATCTAACTCTACTGCCTCTATTCAATTGATTTCATGAAAATATAAGTGATTGCAAAACTTTCCTTTGAGAAACTTACAGAATATTTGTGAAAATGTTTGCACTATATCTAAGCATCATATCGAAAACAAATAGAAATTTTTCCATTTCAAATTTCATTCCATTATACACAAACATGTAAATCATAATCCTTGTTGTACTCTTTTGCCACAACTTTCTCTCACTTTCTCTTCCTGTTTTTTGAGTAACGCTGCGATGGACTGGCGTCCCGTCCAGCTGGGGGGAACAAATACGCCATAGAAACCGGGAAACCGGGCCCATGAGCCTGGCTAGGCTTGAAATGGGCGACGTTTATCGTTTAATGTAGTATACATACTGTGCTATTTGTTCACACATTAGAATTTTTGAATTCAACATGGGCCATCAAAAAACAAAATATGTGATTAAAACAGAATGTCTGGCAACAAAGGCACAACAAGAAAAGGAGAGAAGGAGAGCTGAATCAAACAAAAAAAAGGGACAAAATAACTGAAACAAATGTCTGAATATGGACATAGCTGTAGAGAATATAATTCTGTTTCTACTGGCTCAAGACAGACTGGCTCAAGACAGACTGGCTCAAGACAGACTGGCTCAAGACAGACTGACTCAAGAAGAGCTTAATCTATTTCAGAATAATACGCTGAGCCAACTCTGACAGTCTGTGAATATTCAAGTGCCAATTGATAAATCATCATTAAATGAACAGGATATGCAGACAAATATCCCATGAAAACAGTAGAGAAATAGAAACAGTAACAGCAGAGCAAATAAGTAGAATGCTGAAAGACCAAACTGAATAGGTACAGCAGGACAATAGATGATGAAACATTCAAAGTAGAAGCCTAGTAATACTTCGGCATTTAAACCAGCCACATCTGGAGCAAACATTCTATTTGGTTTAAGTTGAAACTAGCCAGATCCAACCTCTCACACCTACCCTACAATGTCATTCTAAAACTAAACAAACACACCATCAAAATCTCAAAGCTACAAGATAATGCATGATCGATTCAAAACAATGTGAACAAACAAGCATTACATTTGACAGGATAATCTGAATGCTAAAGGGTCAGAAGATTAACAGGGAATGGCAATTTCGATGACTTTCAAGAACAGGATGACTCGTATGTTATACACCTACATAACGCAAGGAGTCTCTTTGGCAATGTCTGCTCATATGGTAAAGCTTACACCCGGCCTGCTGAATTGAAATCTCCGTGTTACTTTGAGGTGAGGATGAAACTGAACAAGCAGCATCATCTACCATCAAATATTCTTTGGTGCTTCGATGTTACTCATACTGGAATCAGTTCCCTTGAAAATATTCATTCATATAATGATGTGCTGGCATTGGCTTCTCTCAATGGCAGAGAAATCAAAGCCCCAGGATTTATTTAGTCCTGAATCACAAGTTTTATGCAAGCAAACAAGACATATACTGGCAGGAAACCACCTGGTGGGCATTGTTTCTGCATGTTTGTGTGTAGCATCATATATATACACATACATATATATATATATATATATATATATATATATATAAATAAGATTTGGGTGACAACATCACTTTGGGTATGCATTCTTACACTGAGTGAAATGATGGTAGGGTTTAATGAAAGATGTAGTTAAACAATCACCTGAAGAGGTGAATTTTACACCTTGGATGCATGATAATAATTACACACCTCACCAATGCATTACAGGTGTGAAAATGTGTCGAAACAATTGTAGTGATTGTAAATAAAGAATGTCATTCATTCCATTTTCTATCAGTTATCTGTGTGTGTGTGTGTGTGTGTGTGTGTGTGTGTGTAGCACCAGCACAAGTGAATTTTATGTGCTGATGCAACGTAAAATGCACTCCTGCCGAGGCTACATAAATGCATCCATGCCCATGGTATGTAAAAAAAATCACCCAGCACGCTGTTAAGTGGGTGGCTTTAGGAAGGACATCCAGCTGTAGAAACCATTTCCAAAACAGAGAACTGGGGTCCGGACATCTCTCCGGCTTGCCAGCTCCTATCAAACTGTCCAACCAATGCCAGCATGAGAAACGGACGTTAAACAATGACGATGATGATGATGATATATAAAATGCGCATGTGTGTATTGTCTTTGATTTATCAGTTGACAGTTGAACGGGTGTTCGTTGTAACAGCAATGCAATCATACGAGTTTCAAAAAAAGAGAAAGAAATATACGGATACCTGAAAAATGTTGATTATATAACATAGCAGCTAGAGCTAGCAGTTGTATGAAAGTGAAGGCAATAGTGGGAGAGGAGATGTTTTAACAAAAAACAACATACTGAGTAGTAGTAGTAGTAGTAGTAGTAGTGGTAATAGTAGAAGTGATACTAGTTGTAGTAGTAGTAGTAGTAGTAGTAGTTATAGAAAAGCGTCAGTTAGTCATGCAAAAACCAACACCGTTGGAAGAAGTAGAAGCAGTAAAATGAGGATTAAGAGTTAGTATCAGTTTGTAAAGAACTACAAATCCAACAAATGGAGGGAGATGTATTCCTGCTAAAACCATCGCAATTCTCTTAAAGAAGGGAAACAGGAGTGGTAGGAGGAGTGGTAGGAGGAGAGGGAGGAGGAGAGGGAGATTTTACACAAGAACAAACAAGATGGGTGAGGAAGATAGACAGGATTGTAGAAAGATGAGGAAGGTGGGAAGAACTAACTGTACCAAAGACAGACAAAATATCAATTATCATGAAGCCAAGGGAACCTCTGCTAGAAATAGTAGCCAAATAACCCTCAAATCATGCCCTACTGTCTTAACCCTTTAGCATTTAAACCGGCCGTGTCCAGCCTAAATATTTTCCTCGTTTTATGTTCAAATTGACCAGATCCTGCCTCTCACACCTACCCTACAATGTCATTCGAAAAATAACAATCATGTCATCAAAATCCTGAAGCTACAAGATAATGTAGGATTAATTCAAAAGCAATGCAGGTAAATAAGCATTACATTTGATGGAATAACCTGAATGCTAAAAGGTTAAGAAAAAGACATTACAGAATGCAGCTCAGGATAGAGCATTACTAAGAAAGGTGGAATAGTCAGGGCTTGAAACCATGACACTGTCATCCATCTTTGAGGAAAAGTCTGCTGGCTCAACACTAATTAAATTAATTATGAGAGTAAACAGTTGACAGTTGCAGCATTTCTAGGTCTCGTTATTCAACGGGACCTCAATTATAAATACACATATCCACACCAGGGAGTATTTAACCAACCCTATAGCAGTGGTTCTCAACCATTTCTTTCCTATGGTCCCTTTTGATCCCTATTTTATTCAGATGGACCCTCATGATTTGTCGTTTAAAAA
Organism: Octopus sinensis; assembly: GCF_006345805.1. Lineage (NCBI taxonomy): Eukaryota > Metazoa > Mollusca > Cephalopoda > Octopoda > Octopodidae > Octopus > Octopus sinensis. The sequence goes on along the minus strand of NC_043019.1, from coordinate 27,542,957 downwards.
AGGTTTCCTTTTACATCTTAATACTTAAATAATATTACTCTTTACTCTTTTACTCGTTTCAGTCATTTGACTGCGGCCATGCTGGAGCACCGCCTTTTAGTTGAGCAAATCGACCCCAAAACTTATTCTTTGTAAGCCTAGTACTTATTCTATCGGCTTCTTTTGCCGAACCGCTAAGTTACGGGGACGTAAACACACCAGCATCGGTTGTTGAGTGATGCTGGGGGGACAAACACAGACACACAAACATATACACACACATATATATATATATATATATATATATATATATACATACATACATACATATATATATACAACAGGCTTCTTTCAGTTTCCATCTACCAAATCCACTCACAAGGCTTTGGTCAGCCCGAGGCTATAGTAGAAGACACCTGCCCAAGGTGCCACGCAGTGGGACTGAACCCGGAACCATGTGGTTGGTAAGCAAGTTACTCACCACACAGCCACTCCTACGCCTGGAATTTTAATATTTTATGTATTGTAGGAGAATGATGGACTATCTCATCGAAGATAGCATATGAGTGTTGAGGTTTTGCCAAATGACCAGCACAAATGACTTGGTTTATAGTGGTCAGGTGTTCGTGTTGCACATTAGCTCACTCCCTCCATCAAACTGACATTGTCTGAACAGGTGCACGGTGTACCACGTGTCAGGTGTGGAAGAGATCGCAGAACAATGCAAGACTGAAGTGTTTTGCTCAAGAACACAACAGACCACCAGGCCAAGGAATTGAAACCGTGATCTCGCAATTGCAAGTACCACACCTCAACCACCAGGCCATAGAAGTATAACCAATTTATTGCTCAACAAAATCTTATATAGACCCCCACCAAGGGTCATGTGGAGCCTGGTTGAGAACCATTGCTCTGGGGTCCACTTCCTTCTCAGCTGTGCAAAGTCAGATCTAAACCCAGTGATGTATCAGTGACATCCAAAACTAAATCTTTCAGACATCATTTCACAAGACACAATTAAGGTAACCACAACTGGGTTGCTGAACCTATTAGAAATAATAGTTAAATCTCCATCGAATCATACATTTCTCTCTTAAATAAGGATAAAGATAATGCAGTTCTACAAACCCCTAAAAAAGAAGGGATGGTCATGACTGAGACATCCCTGATTGTAAGTTTGATTGAGCAGAGGTAACACATAGCTAAACAACAATAATATACAATAAACTAACAGGGAAGCTTCTTTTATGCTGTACAACTTGTTAGAAATAGCAGCCAAAAGTCCTTCAAATTTCACCCTACAAACTTAAAATGAGGAAGGGCACATTAGCAGAGCTAACAGGGAAGCATCTTTTATGATGTACAACTTGTTAGAAATAGCAGCCAAAAGTCCTTCAAATTCCACCTTACAATCTTAAAATGAGGAAGGGCACGTTAGCAGAGCTAACAGAGAAGCCTCTTTTATGCTGTACAACTTGTTAGAAACAGCAGCCAAAAGTCCTTCAAATTTCACCCTACAATCTTAAAATGAGGAAGGACACATTAGCAGAGCTAACAGAGAAGCCTCTTTAAGGTTTGTGCAACCTGATAGAAATAGCAGCCAAATGTCCCTCTAATCCTATTCTTCCACCTTAAAATGAGGAAGGAGATGCTAAATAATGTAGTCCTTGATAGACCATATCTCAAAAAGAGAAGACATGACGATTGCAACAAACATGCCTTTAATTATAGATCTGTTTAGAGTAGAGACAGAACTTGATGGCAATCAGGGAGTATTCAGGTCATGCTACAGTCTACTTTCTGTCATTTTTAGAAAGTCTGATCTAAGCAACAAACAAGATGACACTGGTATATTCTAAGACACAGCTCCAGGTTCACTGAAAGAAGCCACTACAAAATGTGCATAGGAAGAGCAAACCATTGCACTCTAAGTGTAGTATGATGGTTTCTGCCATGACCACCACTGCAGACCAATATTCAGGACAATTATTATTCTACTCATTAACTTTAAAAAAATATTACAACTTTGACACATTGATGAGGAAAAGAACAAAACTAAACTAAACAGGTCAGAAACCATTTCTACAAATGAAAACTTAAGTTTCTTGGAAATGGGTGCAGAGACACAGGGTGCGGGGTACGAATAGTTGGGTGTATGTGGAGAAGGAGGGCAGGGGGCAAAGGTCAACAGAAATGGATGGAAGGAGGAGGAAAACAAATTTTAGAAAGTTTAAAAACCCAGCAATCACTATGGATTATATAGATATGTTATATATATATATATATATATAGATAAATAAATATAATATATATATATATATATATATACACACATATAGGTATATGTTAAATGTTTGATCCATACCACCACCTGCAAATTTCTCATCACGTACGCTATCCACACATAAAGTGGGAGGAGAAGGAGAAGGAGGAGGAGACGTGGGGGAGCAGACCCCATTTTCTGGAAACAAAAACAGAGGTAGTTTCGTTCATATATATACAATAATGAGTGTTTATTTATGTGTCAGAATGTATGTATGTGTGTGTGAGTGTATGAGTTTGTAATAGGTTCTTATATGCAAATGTATGCTTTTGTAGAGGCTTTGTGTGTGAGAGAAAGAGTGTGTGTGTGTATGTGTGATGTAATGAATGTACTGAACATCAATAATAAGTTTGTGAAGTTGTACATTAACTTCATAAAAATAATTCATTGATGATGTACAAACAATGTACATATATATATAACATTTGTAAACAATATAGAAAATATGGAACAAGTTTATAACGATCAATTGACTAGAATGACAAAAAAAAAAAATTTAAACAACATAAAAATAAGAATTTGGCAATGCTCTCCAGATTAGTGGTATATATTTCTTTACTACCCACAAGGGGCTAAACACAGAGGGGACAAACAAGGATAAATGGATTAAATCGATTACATCGACCCCAGTGCATAACTAGTACTTAATTTATCAACCCTGAAAGGATGAAAGGCAAAGTCGACCTCGGCGGAATTCGAACTCGTAACGTAACGACAGACGAAATACCTATTTCTTTATTACCCACAAGGGGCTAAACACAGAGGGGGACAAACAAGGACAGACATAGGTATTAAGTCGATTACATCGACCCCAGGGTGTAACTGGTACTTAATTTATCGACCCCGAAAGGATGAAAGGCAAAGTCGACCTCGGCGGAATTCGAACTCGTAACGTAACGACAGACGAAATACCGCTAAGCATTTCGCCCGACATGCTAACGATTCTGCCAGCTCACCGCTAGATTAGTAGTATACTACTGCTGTCTAACAGGTTTCATTTGGCTGCCATGGCCATTGAGTCAACACCGGTTACAGTATAAGCTTCAAACGCAAGATCCGTATGATGTCCAGAAATATTTTTTTCATGCTCAGAAATGCTGATGCGTGGAAATAAACTACCGACATCAGTTGTTAGGTGTCAAGACTACAACATCCTTCAAAACTTGCAGACTTCATGAAATTCGCCAACAGAGAACCTGATACCTCTTCCCTCATTTTGCTTTTAAGTGACGCATTCACTGTCCACCTCCTGCACATTATTCTAGGTACTGTTCATGCACTTTTAGCTACTTTTGTTGACGTATTGTAGTACGCTGAGAGTACTGCAAACAATAATTTCATTATTATTTCATTAGAAATTACAATAATTAAAGACAAAGTAGATGATTCTGTGACAATGATTCTTCTCTGAAAGAAGAAAGTTTAGTCTTTAGCAGTTTTCTCTTACAATCATAACTTTTATGGAGTTTCCACAAATTTGGGTGACGGGGTAAAATATAACACAGTAAATCTGAACCCAAATACGTGTAATTTGGTATATGTTTATTACAATTTTAAAACAACATTTGATATATTATAAAAAAAATTTTTATCTTCTCCATCTCTAACGAGCGGAAATACTGTCTACTAATGTGTATCAACAATGGATTCCATTATAATGACAATACTTTCATGAAACAATCGTAAGATGCTTTAATTAACAAATTCTTAATCTGTCATGTTTCATATATTTTTGTGTATATTTTTAATACAATACTATTCTAGACATATATATCTTCGCGAGAAATCTTTTTGATATTGAATTTCATGCTATTATTTCAAAATACAGTATATATAATTGTTCGTATTAATGTCTAAATACTTTATAGTATTAATATTTTTGATATTTTATACAAAGAGCATGCATTATAAGTTCAGTGTGTAATATTCTAACAGAATATATTTAATTAATGATATATATTTATCACAAGTTATGCAAATGTAACGGTTATGTGACTATAGCATGAAGCATAGTAAAACTGATCATATTTAGGCCCAAATATTCTATCAGTTTTACATTCATACTAACCAGATCCAGCCTCTCACACCTACCCTACAATGTCATTCTAAAAATAATGACATCATTGAAATCTCGAAGCTACAAAATAATGCGTGATTAATTCAAAACAATGTGAATAAATAAGCATTGCATTTGATAAAGTAATCTAAACGCTAAGGGCTGAACTGATATTTTCAAAATATTACCCCTTCACAGGTGTTCATCCTCACAGACCCTATACTGTGTAACAACTTCATAGACTGACGTCATAAAATGAGGAAGCAAAGATGGCACTCTTAGCTTCTTCAAATGCCAATCACCACTCTCAGACTACATACTGTCAACTACCAGATTTTCCAGCATACAGGTCGACAAAGTACGAATGTCAGCTGAAAAGTTCAGAGGCTGACTATGAAGGTGTGATGCTAGAACTGTGAAATCTTGCAAGCATTAATTCCACTTTTCTTATTAATAACTGCATTGTTTCTTTCCAGGTAAACTGACATCTCAGTGTCCAAAGAAGACTTCAAAAGTAACTAGTAGTAACTTCTCTTGAAAATGCACAAAATATGGCATCTTGGTATTATCAAATACTTGCTGGAAAAGGGTTCAGATCCTAAGTTCATTTGTGTGGACATGGTTGCTACATTAGAGAATGATGCTCCAGCTTTATCAACACTGCAAAAGCAAGCAGCTGAATTTAAGAGAGGAAAAGAGAGTCTTGAAGAGGACTCAAGGTCTCGATATCCTACAACTGCCGCCACTGAGGATGGCACTCCAGCTTTATCAACACTGCAAAAGTAAGCAGCTGAATTTAAGAGAGAAAGGGAGAGTCTTGAAGATGACCCCAAGGTCTGGACATCATACAGCTGTCACCATTTAGGAAAACATTGATTGCATTCACCACATTGCATTCACCAATTAGAGGATGATGCTCCAGCTTTATCAACACTGCAAAGTGGGCAGCTGAATTTAAGAGTAACAGGGAGAGTCTTAAAGATGGCTCAAGGTCTGGACATTCTGCAACTGCCACCACCAAGGAAAACATTGTGTTCACCACATGGAGATGGATGACAGACAAATCTTCTTCACAATCTTTCCAAGTTCTGCCACATTTCACCTGAAACTTTCGATCCACCAAAGCAACATCTTTTGGTTGTAGATTTCAATCTACAAAATTTAACTCATTTGCCAAAAAATACAATATTTTTTTCTATCATGACAATATAATAAACAAACAAAAAAATAACAGCAAAATGAGAAGAATTTTTTTTTCTTTTTTTAAGTAGAGGAGGTAAGGAATAAAAAAGCATGTAGGGTGGAGAGAGGTCAGAAATCATGAAATATTTACCTGGTTCATTCTCCTCTGGGTCAGCTTCAGGAGTCTGACAGAGGTAGGCCAATTTACTGTTCACTAAAATATCGTTGATGGATAGTTTTGAAGGTGATTCGGGGTTGATTAGAATTACATGACAAACTTTGTTATCTAAAGAGTTGGGGGAGAGAAAAAGAAGAAAACAGAAAAACAAAACATGAAAAGTAAAAAGTTAAAAAACAAGACAGGGAAGTATCTGGAATAGACATCAAGGTTGTATTGACAGTGTCTGAGAGAAAGGGAGACACTGAAAAGGTAGAAAGACAGATCAATCAATTAATATATGAAAAAAGAAAAAGCATTTTTATATCTTCAATAGTATTTGAAAGTAAGTGTTAATTTTTGTTCAAAGATAAGGCCTATAAATAATTTTAATAATTATTTCTACCACAAGAAGGGCTGAAATTTTAGGAGAGGGGACCAGATTACACCTGACCCCAGTGCTCAACTGATACTTATTCTATGGACTCTGAAATGATGAAAAGCACAGTTGACCTCAGCAATTTGAATTCATCATCATCATCGTTTAACATCCGCTTTCCACGCTGGCATGGGTTGGACGGTTTGACTGAGGGCTGGTAAGCCAGAAAGCTGCACCAGTCTCCAATCTGATCTGGCAAAGTTTCTACAGCTGGATGCACAGGAGCCAGTCCAACGGCACTGGCAACGACCATGTTGGAATTGCGCTTTTTTTTTACATGCCACTGGCACAGGAGCCAGTCAGTGGCCCTGGCTACAATCACACTTAAATGGTGCATTTAATGTTCCACTGGCACGGGTGCCTGGTGCTTTTAACATTCCATAGGCAGTGTGTAATTTTAATAATGATTGTGGAATGTATGTGAAGGTGCATGGCTCAGTGGTTAGAGCATCGAGCTTACGATCGTGAGGTTGAGTTCGAATCCCGGACCAGGCTGCGTGTTGTGTTCTTGAGCAAGACACTTTATTTCATGTTGCTTCAGTTCACTCAGCTGTAGAAATGAGTTGCGACGTCACTGGTACCAAGCTGTATCGGCCGTTGCCTTTCCCTTGGATAACACTGGTGGTGTGGAGAGAGGAGGCCGGTATGCATGGGCGACTGCTGGTCTTCCATAAACAACCTTGCCCGGACTTGTGCCTGGGAGGGTAACTTTCTAGGCGCAATCCCACAGTCAGTCATGACCGAGGGGAGTCTCAGCATGTATGTATGCACTGTGAGAAAGTGTGTGTGTGTGTGTGTGTGTAAGATAAGGGGAGACTGAAGGAAAAAGAAAAAAACCCAGTGATGTGACAAGTTGACAATGTTTTTGTTCTTTACACTAACACTTCTACTCGACTACAACTCCAATATAACTTTCAATTTTGCTACATCACTTTTCTTCACTCATCCATATTCTATCCCTAAAGGGACTTCAGACCCAAGATTTTGTGCGTTATTCAAAATTGCATCTGGGCCTTCCTATGAAATTTGATAAAGACTAAGAAATGAGAACACTGTTTCAAGACATACAAACAAACATTGATGTTTTTAGATACAGAATTGCTAGCATGGAAAACGGACGCTAAATGATAATGATGATTATTTTCGTAAAGATATGAGTGTCGTTAGCAGTGAAGGGTGGAAATGATATCGAGCCACAAAATTAATGTAATTTTACATTAAATAACAAATTTAACTGAACTAAACACAAAAATGTTAAACAACCACAGAATTTACCAATTAACACTGTTTTAGCTTGAAGTTGATCCTGAGCAAGAGCTCCAAATTCCTGCTTTGAAGCTTCAAAGTCTGTTTCCTCCTGATGAGAGAGAGAAAATAATCGATTAATTATAGAATCATCACAGTCATTTAACAAGCATTAGCTTTTTTTTTTTGTTTTTTTTTTCCTCTTTTGAGAGGTTGGTAAATCATCAAAAGCGCCAAACTTGTTATTTTCAATGAGCCTCACAGAGGCAATGACAAGTGACCAAGACCTCTGGCGATATGGCCCGTGTTTGAAAAGACCCATCAGACCAAGTGAAACTGCAGTCATGGCTGATGCTGGTGTCGCATAACAGGCACCCGTGCCAGTGGCACATAAAAAGCACCCTCCAAACGTTGGACCTCACAGAGGTGATAAATGACCGAGACCTTTGGTGATATGCTGTTCCTGAGAAGACTCACCAAGCCAAGTGAAATCGTAGTTGTGGCCAATGCTGATATTACATAACTGGCATGTAAAAAGGTACCCGTTACACTTTTGGAGTGGTTGGCATTAGAAAGGGCATCCAGCTGTAGAAACCATGACAAATCAGAGTGGAACCTGGTGCAGCTCTCCAGCTTACCAGATTCAGTCAAACTGTCTAACCCATGCCAGCATGGAAAGCAGATGTTAAATGAGGATGATGATTTTCATGCCTATCCTACAGATGGCATCCATCTGTAAAATCATGCCAAAACTGACCTCACCTGTGCTGGTGCCATGTAAAATGTACTCAGTCCACTCTACAGGGTAACTGGTGTTAAGAACAGCACAGCTCCCATGACTTTAGGAAACATTTTTTCACGCTGAGAGTTGCTGAAGCATGGAACAAACTGCTGGCATCAGTTGTTAGTTGTCAGAGCACTGCATCCTTCAAAACTTCCATGCTTCCTGAGATTCGCCAACACTACACTTGATTTTCACCCCTCCATATACACGCAACTATGTATCTGACTCATACATTGTTCGCTTTCCAGACATTTGTACATTACTGCATATACTTTATACACACTTTCTGACAAGTTGTGGAGCACCTGAGCACTGTATACAATAATTTCATTATTATTATTATAGGAAGGGCATCCTGCTGTAAAAACCATGCCAAAACAGATACAGTAAGCTGGTGTAGTCTTCTACCTGGCTGGCCCCTGTCACACTGTCCAACCTATGCCAGCATGGAAGGTGGACATTAAATGATGATAATGATGATGATTTACCATGCGTATTGTTAAACATGGTTGTATGGTCATGAGTTCAATACCTGAAAGTACATTGTGTCCTTGAGCAAGACACTTTATTACACATTGCTCCAGTCCACTCAGCTGGCAAAAATGAGCAGTACCTGTATTTCAAAGGCCCAGCCTTGTTGCATCAGAATATGTTGAATCTCCCCTGAGAACTACATTAACCCCATAACAACGGTTGACATGAATTTACGTGCGCTGTGTACTCGCTTTGAATCAGATGACGAAAATATACGCAGCCCTATCTGCTGTGATTTTGTACCCGTTTGTCTAACAGTTGATATAAATAACCGCTATCACTCATGGAATTAATAATAGAGGCCACCGTGCAAATTTCAAGGAATCTGACAGGTTTGTTAGACTCTTCATGTAAATATTTCCAACTCAGTTTGTGACTTCATCACCGTAATATAAGGTTGTCCCAAAAGTTTGTAGAAAGTCTTGGAAAATAATAGTCTTTATTTTGAGGAATAATTTTTGTTGTTTTTGTTAGTACTTGGCGAGTAAAAATTCACTTTTCGCAAGTGTTTACGAACTTTTGGGACAACCTAATAGTATAAAAGCAGCAGATTAGGCGGTTACACTATCATTTCCACTACGACTTCCTATCAAATTCGTACATGTTCAGCAAATACTTCTGGTCCTTCATGGAATTTACAGTCACATCCAGCCATGCCAGTTTCATTGAATTTATGGTCCTCGCAGTGATGACAGTTTACGTAAATAAACAGTGCATGCTTTAAAGCGATTGGCATAAATATACGCTGAACCATTGTCGAGCACTAATTTGCTGATCTCAGCTAAGATGATTACCATCAGTGCAACCTAGTTGCCTGATGAAAAAACTGTTGTCATGGGGTTATGGGTACGTGTGTCTTATGGAGTGCTCAGCCACTTGCATGTGAACTTAACAAGCTGACTGTTCTGTTGAGTGGATCCACTGCAACCATTGTCATCATAATCGATGGAGTGACAGTGTACCTTGTTTGCATGGGTCAGATGGTATTTTGGTGGAGCAGGATTTTCTACAACCAGATGCCCTTCCTGCTGCCAACCCACACCTGTTTCAATGTAAGGGTGACAGAGAGAAAAGATGCAACAGAGAATATGTATGTGTGTGTGTGTGTGTGTATGAGACAGACAGACAGTGACTGACTGACTGAGAAGAATCGGTTCAAAGAGTGGCAAAAGGTTAGAGTTCAATAAAGCCAAACCCCCAACCAAAACAACAACAATATGAAACTGAAAGTCCTACCTGTGGTGGTATGAGTTGAAACAATGCACAGAGAATAGCCTGAGCAGGATAGTGGGCAACAGAGGTGGGCAGTTTGGTGATTCGGTCAATAGAAACCCTCTCTGTGTTACCATAATCCACATAGTATACTTCTACTTCTCCCTGTAAAGCAATCATGAAACCGGATGGTTTAGAGACAGGCGACAAACAGACAGACTGATAGAGAAAGAGGCAGGCTAAATTGACAGACAGACAAACAGGTAGGGAGATGTGAGAAAGGCAGAGTGGTAGAGAGACAGGAAAATAAATGGACTGAGAGAGAGAGAGAGAGAAATACAGGGAGGGAGACTAAATACACTGATAGGCAGGGAGAGAGGGATAAACTAAATAGACAGACTGGTAGACTAGAAAAAAACAGAGCTGAGAAATAAGAAAAACATAGAAGGAGAAAGCAGTAAAGAGAAATAATCAGGTAATCAAAGAGAGAATGACAGGTTTCTCTATCCTGTGGCATGAAAAATTATGATTGTAAATGATAGAAGATACCATATCTTCTGGCATACAAGTCAACGTAGCATGTAAGTTGAGGTAGATTTTTCAATCAGAAAAGAGAAAAAAAAATCAAAGTTTATAATCAGAAGTCAATCCCCTGTGTCACAAATAACTATTCTACCAAAGGTGTCTTTTTCTTTGCAGGTATTTTCAGGATTTTATTCAGACTTCAGGACATCAAGATATTGGGATGGATCGGATCATCGGCACTTGTATAGGGAACGGGGGTGAGGGGGGGTTGAGACAGGAGATATCACAGCAGGATGAAAAGTCAAAATCAAAAAAAAAGGACAACTTTTCATTTGAAATAATAATTATAATCAAATAGATTTTTGATATTTGCTTTTATCAACAATTAAAATCACACATCAACATGGATGCAAAGTAAATATCAAGAGAATTAAAAGCTAATTAAAATTTTTGTTATGTGCTATCATAGTGGACCTGAAGTGTAAACCTACAAACATCATTACTATTTTTTTTTCCAATCCTTGTGCATTTGACATGGAATTTTTGGTCCTCGAAAGTAGTCTTGCTGTATAAGTTCACCTGCCACTTTTTGGCTGAAAATTTTTGATCTGAAAAATTTGACTTGTCTGACGGAAAACATGTAGATGGAAGGTAAAAAAAACAACGACGATGACAAAGAGAACTACATGGGGGTTGGGGGAGATGTTAAGATGAAAATAAAAACCTTTTCGTCATCAATGTCTAAAATAGATGCTCTGTACCAGGCATCATTGTCGGAGTACTGCGCAACACAAAATCCACCAATCTGCAGAGCTTTTATATCCACATGACGTTTCTGGAAATAAACAAAGTCAAACATATTTTAAAAACACATTGACTGGTAGGTTACCAGAATTGATTAAAACAGAACCCAGTATTGTGGCGTAAGTTTGTTGACTGATCAGATAAAATGTCTAGTGCCATATAGATCCCTAAACGCTAAAATAACACTAACCCTGCTGGTTAATTCTTCTTTGTCCTCTAATATTCGTGGCCTCCAATCCATCCTATACCTCATTGCCTATAAACATATACACCAAACAACCTTGTTCCTCTCAGAAACATATTTATCTTTCTCTCTCTCTCTCTTTCTTTCTCATTCCTCATTTATAGTCCAGGTCTCCTGTCTAGACAGCACTCCAAACTTGACCTTCACACTGAAAGTTGGAATCTGTGCACATAAAGATTCCACTTTACCTACCACTCACCTATATACTAGCAACTTTGTCCAAAAATTTCGCCGTATAGGAAAATTCACCGAAAGACAAATACCTCATGTGGGCAATGATAAAGCATATCCATATCATCATCTTCATTTAACGTCCACTCTCAATGCTGGTATGGGTTAGATGGTTTGCCTGGAACTGATGACATGGAGAGTTGCACCAGGTTCCAGTCTGATTTGGCATGGTCTCTACAGCTGGATGCCCTTCCTAAAGCCAACCACTCCAGGAGTGTAATGGGTGCTTTTACATGTCACTGGCAACAACCACAACTACGATTCACATGGCACCAGTAATGACCACAATTATGATGCACAAATGCACAAAGAAAAAAAATAGGCACAGGGTTCCGGGTTCAGTCCCAGTGCGTAGCACCTCGGGCAAGTGTCTTCTACTATAGCCTCAAGCCGACCAAAGGCCTTGTGAATGGATTTGATAGACGGAAACTGAAAGAAGCCCATCGTATATATGTATATATGTACCATACCATAATACTTGTATCAGAACACATTACACAGCACCATGGCTGTGTGGTAAGAAGCTTGCTTCCCAACCACATGGTTTCAGGTTCAGTCCCACTGCATGGCACCTTTGACGAGCACCTTCTACAACAACCTTGGGCCAACCAAGACCTTGTGAGTGGATTCGGTAGACAAATCTGAAAGAAATGTGTGTGTTTGTTTGTCCCCCCCCCCCCGCCCATCATCAGTTAACCTGTGCTGGTGTGCTTATGTCCGCATGACTTAATGGTTCAGCAAAAGAGACCCAACAGAGCAAGTACCAAGTTTGAAACAACAATAAATAAGTACTAGGACCAATTCATTCAACTAAAAGTTCTACAAGGCGGTGTCCCAGCATGGCCGCAGTCCAATGACTGAAACAAGGAAAAGATAAAAAAGACATCAGAGTAGCACATGTAGCATACCATAAAATCTCATACACACAGACTTACCTGACAGTGAAGGTTCAGTTCAGCATCAATCTCCTGAATACAACTGGTCTCATAGTGGACATAGAATTGGGCAGCTGAGTAGATAAAGCTGACATAGACATTGAGTACAGATCTGCAATAAAAAAAGAAAGTAACCAGGGTGTCATTGCTGGAGTATAGTACCCTGCTGGGCACTAGTAATGGGGGCAATGTCATCTGTTTTATATCATTGAACCCTCCCCCCAACCACCACCCCCAGTACCACCATCATCATCGTCAGGTAGCCCTGAACCAGTTCAGCTATGACCAGCAGACAACCATCAACATTATCTCAGGTGGTTACCAAGGCAGCGAGCTGGCAGAAATGTTAGCACACCAGGCAAAATGCTTAGCGGTATTTCGTCTGTCTTCACGTTCGGAGTTCAAATTCCGCTGAGGTCGACTTTGCCTTTCATCCTTTCGGGGTCGAAAAATTAAGTACCAGTTATGCACTGGGGTCGATATAATCGACTTAATCTGTTTGTCTGTCCTTGTTTGTCCCCTCTATGTTTAGCTCCTTGTGGGTAATAAAGAAACGGGTATTTCGTCTGTCTTCACGTTCTGAGTTCAAATTCCACTGAAGTTGACTTTGCCTTTCATCCTTTTGGGGGTCAAAAATTAAGTACCGGTTGCATACTGGAGTTGAGCTAATTGACTGACCCCACTCAAAAATTTCAGGCCTTGTGCCTAGAGTAGAAAAGATTATCTCAGATGGTTATCAATTTTATACAACAAAAAATTGGAGGGAGATTAGGCTACTGTTTCAGCAGCACACAAGCTCTTCCCCCATTGGTTCAGTTGTTGTTCAGCCCATATCAGCCCCTTATTGTATGGATAAATGACTAGAAGACAGTCCAGCTAAGGTCATGCTGTCGTGGTCCCTGTTATACAAATTGACCAATGTGTCTTTTTTTTTTATGTACATGGTGGGGGGTGGTTTGAAGGAGATCTGGGTGCTGGGGCCCACATAGAAAGCACCTGTACTGGTGCTACATAAATGCACCCATTCCAGTGTTCCATAAAAGCACCCAGTACCCTCTGTAAAGTGGTTGGTGTTAGGAAGGGCATCCAGCCATAAAAACCCATGCCAAAGCAGACATGAGGCGTGGGCAGCTACTGTCAAACTGTGCAACCCATGCCAGAATGGAAAAACAGACATCAAATAATGATGATGATGATTGGCCATTATAATTAGGAAGTCAAATTAATCAAGTAACGAGGTCTCACGTTGTCAGTAATTGTAGGTGGAGGGGATAGTGGCGGTGGAGTCATGGTGAAATAGCAGTGGTGGTGTGGTAGTAGCTGTGGTACTACAATGATGAGAATTCGGTGATAGAGGAGGAGGAAGAGGAAAGAGGTAGAGGGGGAGGCTGAGGAAAGAGCAGAAGGCAGAATAAAGAGGAGGAGGATGAAATGTAAACTTACCCGACTGGTAACAAATCAGCATGTTTTATTTCAACTTCCTTAACAAATGAAATGAAACAAAGAAAAGAGAGACAAGAAATTAATTGTACTTTTAATTAAGACTAGCAGTATTGCCCGGCGTTGCTCGGGTTTGTAAGGGAAATAACTATAAAGCATTTTTAGAGAGTCATAGCCAAAAAATGGAAAAAAAATTATGGTAAATTTTTTTTTTAGTTAAAAAGGTCAAGTTGCGTCCCCTAGACAGTCTGTGGTTTGTGTTTCTGATTCTCGACGCCATGTCGAATTTATCGATTTTTTTCAGAACTGGGGGAACTTTTCAAAGTTTTCGCTGTGTTAGTTTTGAATTATGACATTGGGCTATGTGTGTGTCAAGTTTCATCAGAATCGGTTGAAAGCCGTGGTCAGGGTGAGGGTACGAGAAAACAGACACACAGAAACACGCACAGACAAACTGCCGTTTATATATAGAGAGATATAAAAACAACACAATTTTAATATATAAGAAAGAGGACAAGAGTGCTTCCATCAGCGAAATCCACTCACAAGGCTTTGGTTGGCCCAAGGCTACAGTAGAAGACACTTGCCCAAGGTGTCATGCAGTGGGACTGAACCCGGAACCATGTGGTTGAGAGGCAAGCTTCTCATAACACAGCCACACAATAGTCTTCAGTAAATTGATAAGAAATGACAAACATGTATCAGACTTCTAACATTGAGTACTTTTATATTTTTCTACTCAAAAAATAAACAAAAACAGTATGTTGTGTGTGGGGGGAGGAGTGGCACTTAGCAAGTGTACATTATGTAAACACATGAAAGAACAACAGTTTGTACCCTCACCACCAAAATATAGATCAAATGTCACCGGTGTAGAAGAGATGATCAAATGAAGATGAAGTGTTTCCTCATTCAGGTAAACCTAAAACCGTAAGCGGCGAGCTGGTAGAAACGTTAGTTAGCACTCTGGGCGAAATGTTTAGTGGTATTTCGCCCGTTTATATAAAAGGTGGCGAGCTGGCAGGAACGTTAGCATGCAGGGCGAAATGCGTAGCCGTATTTCGTCTGCCGTTATGTTCTGAGTTCAAATTCCGCCAAATTCGACTTTGCCTTTCATCCTTTCGGGGTCGATAAATTAAGTACCAGTTACGCACTGGGGGTCGATAAATTAAGTACCAGTTACGCACTGGGATCGATGGAATCGACTTAATCCGTTTGTCTGTCCTTGTTTGTCCCCTCTGTGTTTGGCCCCATGTGGGTAGTAAAGAAATAGGTATTTCGTCTGCCATTATGTTCTGAGTTCAAATTCCACCAAGGTCGACTTTGCCTTTCATCCTTTCGGGGTCAATAAATTAAGTACCAGTTACGCACTGGGGTCGATGTAATCGACTTAATCCCTTTGTCTGTCCCCTCTATGTTTAGCGCCTTGTGGGCAATAAAGAAATAAGTAAACCTAAAACAGGGATGGGCAAACAGTTTTCTAGAAGTGAGTCACATGGTAGACAGACAATTTGTTGACAGACAGTTGGCCAACAGATAACTTACAGACAGGACAAGTGACTGATTGGACAATTTGCCGAAAGGACAATATGCTGACATTTTTTTAAAGTCTGTCACCTCATTCCATTTTTATGAAGTCCATGATCAATACTTATACATGTCAACTTATTGTCCAATTGGCGAATTGTCTGCACACGGAGCCACACAATGCATGACTCTTCAGTAGGTGTGCCACAATACTAAAAATAATTCAAAGGAATTTTTCATTAGG
>NC_043019.1:27517096-27522096 GCF_006345805.1 Octopus sinensis | reverse complement strand
TTTTTGTTAGTACTTGGCAAGTAAAAATTCAATTTTCGCAAGTGTTTACGAACTTTTGGGACAACCTAATAATTGCAGTGTGGAAGGTGTTTTATAAGCCTTTCAAGAAACACACAAAATCCGTTAGATTCACTTCAACATTTAAATTTAATTTGTCAAATTAAATTTGGGATCTTTTCAGTTTGAACGGCAGTTTTTAACATAATTTCTAGATAACTAAAAAAATTTTAAACTTCGTATACTGGTAGAATGTGTTTATAAAACATCTTTTTCTCTTGGCTTTATTGAGAAAATTCTATAGTTTGTAAGATATATGTTTTTTTCCTTCAATTTCTGCAATTTCAACCAATCAATGACGTCCATTGAGGTAAAAAAACATTCTGTACCATATGAATATGTTCCTCGTTTAAGAATCAGATTGGGTTTATTTACATTTGTGAAGAAAAAAAAGATACCCTTTCCCCCCACCCCTAACCCTAACCCTAAAACAGATTGAAATGCAATAGATCGATTCTAGGGTCATAATTATGGGTGACAATTTCATATGACACTGCTAGAAAAAACTGCCCAAACCGAAAAGATCCTAAATTTGTCATATGCAGCACGAAATTTTGTCAGTGAACAGGTCATGGTCTCAAAGTGATGAAAATATTTTGACAAATTAAATTTAAACGTTGAAGTGAATCTAACGGATTTTGTGTGTTTCTTAAATGGCTTATAAACACCTTCCACGCTGCAATTGTTTTCGTTCCAGTACACAATCTCAGATCAGGTCACTTCCTATGCAAGTACATCTCCGTGTGTCAAATTACTTCAGCAATTTTAACCTCACCCTTTTGACACCAACCAGCTTGAGATTGCTCCTGATTCAATGATTTAAAGTCTATACATTGCAAATTTTGAATTAATATTCCTTCCATTGTTAATAATGAATTTCTGTTCAGCCTGCTGCTAACATACAACATCAGTGACCTTTCAGTCATTGTTTAACTACATCATCTAGCAGATGATGTTTGCTTGGCATGAGGGGGCATAGATATTTGCTACTGATGAAGCTAATAAACAGAAATCTAGACCTAGTAATTTTACCACCAACGCTGGGCAACCTTCACCTGCAGCTGATATCTTTCCGTTTTTAACACTATACATCTATAAGAGATATTTTCTCGAGACGAATACTACAGTTTAGAAGGCTTTCAACATATGTACACTTTAAGTTCGCCAATTTTTTAACTAATACAGCTTCCGTTGCTAATAATGAATTTCTATTCAGGTTTGCAGCTTAATGCTGTATCAACCAATTCCTACTTATGGTGCCAGTTCATACTTGCTATTGGTGAAGCTCAGAAAAGGCTGAAATCTGGATTTAGCAATGCCACTACTTGACGATTTCAGCCTGTTGCTGGTATGTTTTCTGAATTTTATACACTATACATCTATAAGAGGCGCTTTCCCAAGATGAAGACTATAGTTGACAAGGCTTTCAACATTATACATGCTTTGGGTATGATATATACATTACTAGTTTGAACTAACACTGTTTCCGTTGCAAATAACAAAAACCAAAATAAAATCAAAGTTGCTTCTGTGTGGTCACCTGGCCTCTCGGTGCTCACCTGACCTGCTAGAAAAGCAACCAAATTTTCAAAATCACACCCTACTTTATTTAATAAGGGAGGGACACATTTGATAACACAGTCCTAGATGCTCTTAAAAAAACGTGATGGTCACAGTTGGAAAGCACTTGAACACAGCTATTCAATCATGGCTGAATTGGTGCTAAACAACAACAGAAAAAGGGTTATGTTTTCTGGTGATTGAAGGCTCACCTACCTGCTGGACCCTTTTCTTCAGTTCATGTTCATCAATTCCTACAGGATCATCCATTTTATCTGGAAATAATTTACAGTTACTAAGATACCATTCTAAAAATACATTTTCAGCGATAATAATAATAATAATGGTTTCAAATTTTGCCACAAGGGCAGCAGTTTAGGGGTAGGGGATGATTTGCTTACATCGACCCCAGTGTTCAACTGGTACTTGTTCTATTGACGCCAAAAGGATGAAAGGTAAAGTCAACATCAGCGGAATTTGAACTCAAAATGTAGCACAGGTAAAATACTGCTAAGAATTTCATTTGATGTGCTAACGATTCTGCCAGCTCACCGCTTTAGTAATAAGTATAATAATATAATTCTTTTCTTGGCCACAAGGGCTTACATAAAAACAACATGAAATGACAAACAGGACAATACAAAAGGTTTTAGAATGTGTAAATAAAATAAAGAAAAACAAATAAAATTCCCCATAGTGGGAGGCACTTTTAGGCTATTCATGGAAAACCCCACAAAAACTACAAGTGCCTCACCAACAATCATCCTCTCTGCTATAGACAGAAGGCCTATATTGAACTCTGGATGTAAAGACACACACAAAATACTTGGCAGCTTCTGCCAGCGCCTTGCCATTATTATTAATAACCGTCCTTTCAATTATTGGCACAAGGCCTGCAATTTGGGGGGTGGGGAGTGGTAATTGATTACCTTACCCCCAGAGTTCAATTAGTATTTATTTCATTGACCCTGAAAGGATGATATGTTAGGTTAACCACAGCAGAATCTGAACTCAGAACATAAAGACAGACAAAATGCTGAGCATGCTAACAATTCTGCTAGCTGGCCACCTTAATATTAATCATCCTACACGAGACTTGAAATTTGGGGGAAGGGACTAGTCGATTACATTGACCCCAGTGTTTCACTTGACCCTGAAAGGACGAAAGGGCAAAGTTGACCTCGGCAGAATTTGAACTCAGAATGTAGTGATGGGCGAAATATTGCTAAGTATTTCGTCCACTGTGCTAATGATTCTACCCGCTTTCTGTCTTATTATTATTGATAATAATAATAATAATAATAATCCTGCTTACTATAAACAGAAGGCCTGAAATCTTTGGGGGAAGACGATTACATCGTCCTCAGTACTCAACTGGTTCTTATTTTATCAACTCCCGAAAGGACAGAAAGCAAAGGTGACCTAGTGGAATTTGAACCCAGAATGTGAAGACGGGCGAAATGTTGTTAAGCATTTTACCTCGCTTGCTAATGACTCCGCCAGTTTGTTGCCTTAATAATAATAATAATAATAATTAATTCGTTTATTGGCCACAAGGGCTAACAAAAATCAATTAAGACATAAAGGGACAAAACACAGGACGCAAGTTACAAAGGGTTTTGTCCGTTTGAAAAAAGTCCATGTACAAAAGCAGGATAACAACGAAATATAAGTAACAATTAAAACTCCCAATAGGGGAGGCCCTTTGAAAGGTTACTCGTGGAAAAACCCATAAAAGCCACGGGAGCCTGGTCAAAAGGGGGTAGAGAGCTCAAAATTTGTCATTCCAATAAACAAATGTCTTCAAGTGTCCAATTTTTCTACAACACACACACATGGACAGAGCATGTTTGAATGGTTAAGACGTTCACTTTGGAGCCATGAGATGCAGGGTTCAAACCCACGACATGGCATCTTGGATAAGTGTCGAAACGGAAACTGCATGGAAGACTGTCAGAGTGTACCAGTAATTCAAACATCTAGCTTTGTCTCCTTGTCATGCTGACTCTGCCTGAGACTTACATTAAGGGTACATAAGTCTGTGGAATACTCAACCATGTTGCTTATTACCCCTTGTTCAATTAGTAGGCAAATCAACTAAATCAAACAACTAGAATATTAATATATTAAAATCAATGGGAGAGTCCTTACATATACATAAGTGGGGGGAGGCATGGCTGTATGGGCTGTGTGGTAAGAAGCATGCTTCCTAATCACATGGTTCCTGGTTCAGTCCCACTGCATGACATCCTGGGTCTTCTATAGCCTCAGGTTGACCAAAGCCTTGCAAATGGATTTGGTAGAAGAAAACTGTGTGGAAGCCTGTAGTGTGAGTGTGTGTGGGGGGGTGTCTGTCCCCCACCACCGCTTGACAACTGGTACTGGTGTGTTTACATCTGTGTATATTTGGGATTTAGCCAAAAAAAAAAAAAATCGATAGAGTAAGTACTAGGCTTTAAAAAACAAAAAACAAACAAAGTACTGGGGTCGATTCATTTGAGTGGAATAAGTCCTCGATGCAGTGCCCCCAGCATGGCCGCAGTCTATTGACTGAAACAAGAGAAGGTAAGGATAAAAGATGTAGGTGTTACGTATCTATACATGCTATGGGTTCAGTTACCTACAAATTCGGAATGTTGAAGATATGTTGAAATTACTTACACGGATCAAGACCAAGGCTGATACAAGCATTCTTTGCTGCAGAGTATTGCGCTTCTTGTTCACTGGGGAAGCGGGCTGAAAGAACAAGAGTTACATTATATATATATATATATATATATATATATATATATATTATATATATATATATAATATATATATATACATATATATAGTTAAAAAAGGTAAATAAAGTTGGAAAATGCACAGAAGTATATTTTAGAGAATGTTTAATAAAATATTACTGGTTTCAGTATGAAATATTAGAAAGAATTTTTGGAGGAGTCAGAAAGAAAATATATTTTCCCACACACAGCTGGCCAAGCCATATATATATATATATATATATCACCGTGATCACTGTGACCAACCAGGCTATCAGATGTTGCTACACATCGCTGGTCACAATGCGCTTCGCATTGTTTTAGCCTTCAAATGACGCCATCACACTGGCTAAGCGAGCAGGCCAATATATATATATATATATATATCCGTCCAACCCATGCTAGCATGGAAAACGGACGCTAAACGATGATGATGATGATGATATCATCATCGTTTAACGTCTGTTCTCCATGCTAGCATGGGTTGGACGGTTCGACCAGGGATCTGGGAAGCCAGAAGGCTGCACCAGGCTCCAGTCTTATCTGGCAATGTTTCTACAGCTGGATGCCCTTCCTAACGCCAACCACTCCGTGAGTGTAGTATATATATATATATATATA